>NC_141544.1:44187774-44237774 GCF_021556685.1 Rattus norvegicus | reverse complement strand
AGGACCCCTAGCTCTTTGCAAAACTCTGTACCTAGTTTGGCTTATTTCTTAAAGATTTTACTTTATTACTGAGTGTCTGTGTGTATGTGCACATACACATAGGTACTCTCAGAGGCCAGGACAGTGTTGGGTTTCCTGGAACTACAGCTGTAGGTAGTTGTGAGCTAGCGCGTTGGTGCTGGGAACTGGACCTAGGTCCCCTCAAGAGCAGCCAGTGCCCCTAACTGTGGAGACCTCTAATTTATTCAGCCTCCTAATTTATTTTTTTAATTTATTTTATCACTGCGCCATTGTGTCCTTTTCTTTAGAGAAGGCATGAGGTATTCGTGTTCCATCACTATGGTGAAATGCCGGTGACAGGCAGCAGTCTTTTTTTTTTTTTTTTTTCCTATTCTTTTTTTCGGAGCTGGGGATCGAACCCAGGGCCTTGCACTTGCTAGGCAAGCGCTCTACCACTGAGCCAAATCCCCAACCCCAACAGGCAGCAGTCTTGATGAGAACAGGTTTATTTAGACTCAGGGCTCTGGAGCCTCCATGGCCTTGGAGCTCTGGCTAGCACGTCATGGCAAATGAATGTGGGGGAGCAAAGGCCAGTCCAGAGCAAGAGGGAGAGGAGACTGGGATCCCACTATCTCCTTCCAGGGCCTCAGTGACCTTAGGACTTGTCAGAGGGCACACCTTCCTACCATCTGTAACAGCTCCATCCTGAGGACCAAGCTCTTACCATGGCAACTAGCCAACCTTCATATTAGCCACAGTAATGGGAAGGCTTCATTCCAAGTGGACTGTGGGCCTGTGTTTGTTTGTGCTGTTATGTGCTTGGCTTCCTACGGGCCATGCCAAGCCTGCAGAGGCTTTAAAACCCTGTTTTTACCCACTTTCCACATGCCAAGCAGAGCGGCTTCCTAGTGCACGTGCTCAAACTTCCCCAGGCTCCCACGGAACTCAGAACAACACAGATTCCCACCAAGACCCTCAGGGCTGCTGCTCTTGCACAAGCTTCCTGCTTTGCATTCTTTATGACAGTCATGCCACAACATCCCTGCCTTTAGTCTCTGGGAACAAATTCCGTGCTTCCCATCTCTTTCCTGGCTCCTCCTCCCCCTCCTGGAATCAGCTTCACTGTCCCCCAGCAGTTATCTCTTGTGCAGACGCAGGCCAGCCACCTTCAAGGATTGCCCTAATTTGTGTGTGTGTGTGGGGGGGTGGGAGAAAGGGAGGGAGGGAAGGAGGGAGGGAGAGAGGGAAGGAAGGAGAGGGGGGAGAGAGAGAGAAAAAGAGAGGAGAAAGGATACCGGGAAGATATTCTGTAAGGTTCGTGAAGCCTGTTTTAACTCTTACTATTTTTGTCTTAACACTTTCAACGCCTCCATTTGGTGTCTCAATAGCCTCTGGGCCTCTGCAGAGGGTTACAGCTACCTGTTTCTGTCCTGCCTTACAGACTTCCTCCTGTAGCTTTAGGTAGGTCATCTCACAAGCTCTCACAAAGGGACCCCAAGTCTCACTTCCTATCCATCTGAATACAGGGGATGAAAGTCAGTATACTGGTGGGGAAAAGCCGGTACACCATTGAATCATTGCAAGATGCAAAACCATGTAGGCAATAAAATGTGTCTGGGTGAGCCTTAGCCTACAAAGTGCTGACCATGAAGGCGTCACCCTGAAGCTGTGAGGGTACAGATGAGCAGTCCTCCTGGGCTTGTTGTTAACTAGAGAACCTCAGGCCAGGGAGAGGTTCTATCAACAAACCAAGAAATCAACTGCCAGAAAACCCAAAAAGCCGATAGGCAAGGTTGACTTCTGGCTGCTACACATACCAGTACACACACACACACACACACACACACACACACACACACACACACACAGAGACAAACACACACACATACACACACACCACACACACAGAGACACACCACACACATACACACACACCAAACACACACAGAGCACACCACACACATATACAGACATACCACATACACACATAGACACAGACACAACACACACACACCACACACACACACCACACACACACACACACACCCCACACACACCCCACACAGACACACACACCACACCCCCCCACACCCACACACACCACACAGACACACACACCACACACACAGGCATAGACACACAGACACACCACACACACAGACACACAGACACATCAGACACACACACATCATACACACATAGACACACAGACACACCAGACACACACACACAGACACACAGACACACCAGACACACACACACACCACACACAGAGACACACAGACACACCAGACACACACACACACCAGACACACACACACACCAGACACACACACACACCAGACACACACACACAGACACACACACACACAGACACACATATAGACACACACATACCACACACACATAGATACACAGACACACAAGACACACATAGACACACACACACATAGATACACAGACATACCACACACCACACACACACACACACACAGACACAGCACACACACAGACACACCACACAAACACCACATAGACACACACACACACCACACACACATAGACACACAGACACACCAGAAGCACACACAAACACACACCACACACACACACACACATAGACACACAGACACACCAGACACACATAGACACACACACACCCCACACACTCATAGACACACAGACACATAGACACACAGACACACCACACACACACACATACACACCACATACACACATATACACACAGACACACCAGACACACACACACCACACAGACACACACACACACACACACACATAG
Source organism: Rattus norvegicus (assembly GCF_021556685.1). NCBI lineage: Eukaryota > Metazoa > Chordata > Mammalia > Rodentia > Muridae > Rattus > Rattus norvegicus. The sequence continues at coordinate 44,234,971 of NC_141544.1, read as the reverse complement.
ACACACAGACACACCACACACATAGACACACCAGACACACACACAGACACACCACACACACACAGACACACCACACACACACACACATACCACACACACCACACACACACACACCACACACACCACACACACACAGAGACACACCACATACACAGATACACCACACACAGACACAGACACACCACACACACACAGACACACAGACATACCACACAGACACACACACCACACACACACACACACACATATATACACAGAGACACAGACACACCACACACACACAGACACAGAGACATACCACACACATAGACACACCACACACACACACATACACACACACACACACACACACACACACACACACACACACACACACACACCATACACATCATACAAAAAAGAACCAGTCTGTAAAAATGCTTTGTCACGCAGATGTTTTTTTCGAAGTTCATCGTATGTTGTAAATACAGGAAGCAGGAAGGAAACGTGTTGACCGTGACTAACCTATCGACCCATTGAACACCCTAACCTTGCAGTCAGTGGCTCACCTCTTGACCACCAGGCTCGCTGGGAGCTGTGGTTGCTGACACCATCCAGGAGCATGGACAGAGAATTAGACAACACACCGATAGCTTAGGAAGAGTCAAAAACAAGATCTGCGGTACAGTCTCTCAGGGTTGTTTTCTTGCAGTGCCAGACTGCCTCCAATCAAACCACTGTGACACAGGGGCTGTCTGTCCATGCCTTTTAAAAGGTTAGCAGCACAGAACAGAAGAGCTTCTATGCATTGAGCCATGCCCTGAACCCCATTCATCTGTGATATCACCACCTGCTGTGTTCTCAGAATACGACTTATCTGGATGTATAATCTTTGAAGGGGTTAAATGAGTCATATTTGCTCTAATATGACTTTTAAATAAAACTGCTTATTTTGATGGTACATGCATGTATGTTTCGCCTGTATATGTGTACCATGACCGTGCGTGGTGTCCCCTGAGGCTGAAAGAGGGCGTTGGGTCCCCTAGAACCAGAGCTACAGAATATTTAGCCCCTCTGTAGGTGCTGGGAATTGGTCCAAGACTTGTAACCATGAAGCCAGGTAGGGACACAGAAGAAGGACCATGTGAAGTCATAGGAAGACTCCAGCCACTAGCCAATGAAATGAACCTGCACATTCATTAGTTCTAGTTTCAGTCCCGGATTGTGAACAAAAGTGTTTTTGTTGTGCGAGCCATCCAGCCTGGGGCTCTTTGCTAAAGTAAGGCAGCCCTAGGAAAATCGTCCGGTGGTGGTCATCTGGGGGGGGGGGGGGGCGTAGCACCTTTTCTATTAGAGAACAGTGCTCTCTGCTTGTCATTTATGGTACTGACTCAAAACTAATGAAATTCATCCAAGAACTGTGGGGAATGGGGCATAGATGTACGTCACAGAATTATTTATGAGACATGCATAAACTATATAAATTTTCATGGAATTATTTTTATGTTTCCTTATCTTTTTTTTGAGTCTTTGTAGCCTGGAGCTTCTACGTAGTCCAAGTTGGCCTCAACTTCAAATCCTTGGGCCACTCACCTTCAGTCAGGTGTTAAAGTACGATTGCTCCTCTTCCTCTGGGTTCTGCATTGACCCATTGAACAAATCACAGACAGAACCTACTTGAAAAGAAATACATCTGGGCTGGGGAGACGGGCAGTGTGGAGCGCTTGCCATGGGAGTGTGAGGATCTGAGTTCAGAGCCCCAGTACCCTGGGAAAACTTGGCTGGCAGCACACATCTGTGACCCCAGAGCTGGGAGGCAGGACAGGCAGGTCCCTGGAGCTCACTGACTGGGCAGTCTAAACAAAGGACTGAGTTCTAGATCCACCAAGAGGCCCTGTGTCCAGGTATGAAGAGGAGTGGATGGGGGGAAGTCACCTGACATTGAGGGAAGTCACCTGACATTGACCCCTGACCTCCACGAGAGCGTACCCACAGCCTCCTGCAAACAAAACGCTCTCCGAATACCTTCTTGTAAAACTACAGACTTTAACCTTGTCTGCTGCTCCAAGGGATAGTCTGTAAGTGCTGGGTTTTCCAAACAGAAAACGCTGTCTGACTGTGTCTTATCATCACCAACACGTATCCTTCCCTGGGCCCCTGAAGGTCAGGGCCCATCAAGGCCACAGACAAAACTAGGAGCCGAACTCTAGCGTGCTCCACTCGGAAGGCTAAACCTCCCCCCAACTTCAACCTCGTGCAACCAAGCCATTTATTTTCCAAAGCCTTCTGGCGAAAACTGAAAACGTAGCCTCTTGGGTTGACGAGCCCCTCCAGCCCTTCTTTTTTTAGTAAATAGTGATGAAAGGGAACCTTTCACAGATGGATTCTAGATGTGCAAGTCATTCAACTGTCCCCAACGACCTTCACAGAAGGCCTGCTTCTGTCTCTCGGTCTGCGTTAGATGTGGCACAATTTTGTAGAGAAAGCAAAGAATACCCCTTTCCTGGTCGCACAAGAGGAATCTGACTGAAGCAATGAGTCTGTCTAACCTCCGCCTCCGGGGCTGTCTGTACAGGAGTCAGTCTGTCCATCATCAGCCTCCAGGACTCTGTCTAGGCTGTTGATCTGAACGTCTCATTAACACATGAATTTGAAAAGGCCATCATGCTACATGCAGGGACATGACAGTGGACTGGAGTTCACAGTCCCTTCTCAACTACACTTTTCCTTGCACGCCTACTATGTGCTACATCTGAAGAGAGTGATGACCCTGGCTGTGCAAGGTCTTAACGGGTCTTAAAGGATGCAGGAGCTTTTAAATCCTTTGGATCCAGTTAAACACCTCATCTGCTTTCAAGGAAATGTGTAGTTGAGTGAGTCTATGGTCTCAACTGCGGGAGCCGCTTCTGAGAACACCCCACCAAGAATGGGAGCAGACAGTTTCAGAGAGCAGTGCGTGGCAGGCTTTGCTCTTGACACCAGAATCACTCAGTGTGCAGTCGCAACTTCCTGACTCTTACTTCATGCACAACAATGACGACATTTGTTGTTGTGCTGTCCTAGCCTCCTACAGGTTAGATACTGCAAGAGGGAGGCACGGCTAGTTGAAGGTAGGGAAGGAAGAGAGGAAGAGAGGAAAGAGGAAGAGAAACAGCCAGTGATGTAGAGACACACGGTGGCTTCACCACAGGTCCTGTGAACTGAACACCATCATTACTGGGCTTGAGAAAGGACGTGTGCTCCTGTAGATGGTTCTGCTTTCTGCTCTGCACCTGTGATGGTTGCTGTGGGGTGGCCAGGGTGTCTCTCCTTTCTTCCCTCTTCTCATTCCGTCTCTGTCTCTGCGATACCACAGAGCTGACACACCAGTTCTGACGTACAGAACTGGCTAGCAACGGCCGAGAGTTTCTCCCTGAGATCTGGGTTAGTTGCCGTTCAGCCATTGTCCAGCCTTGAGCAAACAACGTTTTCCTCTGAGTATAAAAATGCTTGCAATCGAGACACTTATCACTTCATGTGATATACCGTCACCGTATTTGTCGTAATTGACACCAGCTTCGTCATTTCAAGTCAGGGTCCCATGTAGCCTGGGATGGCCTGCAGGTTTCTGTGTAGCCAAAATGGCCTTGAACTTTTGATCCTCCTGCCTCTGCCTACTGAGTGCTGGGATTGCCGCCACTCCTGGTTTATGAGGAGCTGGGGATTAGTTGCAAGGCTTCACACTTGCCAGGCAAACACTTAACCCACTGAGCTATGTTCCCAGCCTTATGCAATGTGTTATTATTTTTGTCCTTTGCCATCTGCCTTGTGGTTCACATGTAATATCTTAACTTCTCCTTCCCCAAAGAGTCAAGTCATCCTGGTATCTTGTTCAATCTGGTCTTTTCCTGTCTCTACAAAGCTCTCCAGTGCTTCCTCATTGTGAGCAGTCTCTTTGAGAGGGGTTTGTCCCAGAGTAACCTAGCTATCGTCTCTGATGTGTCTATACTCCAAACTTATGAAGTCCCTGTGTTATGTGTGAAGAATGAATTCTTCTATTGCTTCTATTGCTGTAATAAAACCATGAAGAACAGTAACCTGGGGAGGGAGGGTTTATTTTAGCTTTCAGTTCTACATTACAGCCCATCCCTAAGGAAAATCAGGACAGGATCTCAAACAAGGCAGGAGCTGATGCAGAGACCATGGTGGGTGGACATCGGTAGCTCTCCATGCCCTACACCCATGCACATTCGTACAGAGATAACCGGACCTGGCGGGTTAAAAAACAAACAAACTAAAATCAGAAGTGGGAATAGTTGGGGGAAACAGAAGAAATGGGAGTGGAGACCATATTACATTACATATCTGTATATAAATATTTGTTTACATAAAGTGTATGTATATATATGTATTATATTAAACATAGGCTTTATGTAAACATACGGTGTGTGTATGTGTGTGTGCGTGTGTATGCTGGCTAATTTTATATCAACTTGAGAATAATTTTATAGGAAGAGACCTCAATGTCCCCACCAGAGTGACCTGGAGGCAAACCTGTGGTGCTTCCTCTTGGTTGGTGATAGATGTGAGAGATCTGGGGGGCAGTGCCACTCAGACTGGTCGTCTTAGGACATATAAGAAGGCAGGCTGAGCAAGCTACGAGGAGCAAGCCAGTAAGCAGCACCCCTCCATGGGTTCTGCATCAGCTCCTGCCTCCAGTTTCCTGCCTGCCCTGTGTGAGTCTCTACCTTGGCTTCTCTCAGTAGACTGTGGTTCAGGATGGTTCAGCCAGATAAAAGGTCACAGTGTAAACCTTTCCTCTTCAAGTGCCCTGGGTCGGTCACAGTGTTTCATCGATGCGACAGAAACTGTATCCATGACTCCCTCTGTGCTGGAAGTTTGGCTGGCTTGATCTTTCAGACAACTGTAGCTGTACACGTCCATGAGTTTGACAGCAATGTCATGCGTTGTGCATTGCTGTTTGTATTTTCTGCTCCCTCAAGAGGGGTGTCCCAACGAGGAGTAGGTCACATACTCAGGTGAGGACAGGTGAAATCTTTATTGGTCAGATAAGGCTAGAGCCTGTGATTGGGCAGTGGAAGGAAAAGGCAGAGCCAAAAGCTTAAGAGGGGAGAGAGGAAGAAGAGAAGAGAAGACAGACAACCGAGGGAGAAGACGGAGTGGAACCATTGGCCTGGCGGAGCTGCAAATAGCCATGGATTTCATGAATGGACAGTAGAGTGGAGACGTGGTGTTTGTCCAATCTGAGTGTGCAGCTTGTAATTATATTATTGAGTTGCATGTTTCTTGCACGGGCATTCTGTGGTTGGAGATTTACCATTATAAATCTGGCTGGTATAAAAGTCTCTAGTGGTTTGGGGGCTGAGAGGAGCTGAGTGAGGTAGCAGGCTTCTGCAGCCCAGCCACAGAGGATGGCCTGCCTGCTCCAGGTATTTCAGGCTAAACTGGTTTGGCTAGCTTAGCAAGCTAGCCTGGGGACTAGAGCAAGACAGCCGTGGGGGGTGGGCGAGACCACTGTTCCAGTGAATAGCCAGATTTAGTATGTTTTTTTTATTGTTTTTTTTAAACTACACACTGCAGTTATGTCTAGATGACAGCATTTTACAGTTCTCCCCAACCTCAAACTCTTGCAGTCTTTCTATCTTCTCTTTTGAGATGTTTCCTGAACCTTGGTGTGTGAGGGGGTGGTGGATCTAAGTATCTCATTTAAGGCTAAATACCCAGTTTATCATTCTCAGCATTTGACCAGTTATGCATCTCTCCATTGACTGCTGCAAAAACAAGCTTCCCTGACCAAGGTTGAGAGCATTAGTGTGTGTGGATGCAATCACAGATACTCAGAAGGCGACTTGACAATATGAACATTTAGTAAAATATCAATGAATGGGTTCCTCCCTGTGGCCTCTCTAGCCATGGACCTTCTGGCCAGGGTTACAGTTCTAGATGTGGAATTTTATTCTGTGAAACAGTACTCAGAGAGTAGTTGGTCTCCTCATTACAGGCATGTGGTTAGCGCACCGGTGAGCACTTAATGCTTGGCACGTTGTTATGCCGGGCCCAGCACCACGTTCTCTTTATAAGTGTGTGCATGCATGTGTGTGTGCGTGTGTGTGCACACGTGTTATTTCACATTTATGTGCCAGAATTATGTAGAATGGAATAGAGGAAACAAAGAACAGAAGCCCCCATTTCTTTCCCAGATTACCCAAGTATGTGTGATCATAAATGTGAAACAGACTTCCTAAGCCCTCCAGCATGGACAAGAGATGCCACCTTCTTTCCTCACTGGTGGGCAGGAAACGATGCCATTTTTATATTGGGCATTCCTCCATGGATTTTGTGAGCTCCCTTTCCTACCAAGCAAGCCTGAGTTTGGAGCAACATAGAAGGGGGAGTTATGGGGTTGGGGATTTAGCTCAGTGGTAGAGTGCTTGCCTAGCAAGCGCAAGGCCCTGGGTTCGGTCCTCAGCTCCGAAAAAAAGAAAAAAAATAAAAGGAGGAGTTATACATGTTCTCTGAGCAGGAGGAGTCATTCCTCAGACTCAGTGCCACCTAGCACCACACAGCATTGGCCAGTGACTCATGGGGCTGGCAAAGAAAAGGCTGCTTTCCATGTGTGGCTCTTACTTCAGATGGTCCCCGGAGCACTCCACCCAGCGCTGCCTCCCAAATGCTGATGGCAACACTGTGCTGAGAGCAGCCCTCACCTTTTCCCGATGCTACCGTCTGTCTGCGGAGGGAAGCATCCATGGGTGGCCTGCACAAGCTTGGCTGAGCTCTGCTGAGTCTGGGCCAGTGTGCCAGGTCCCTATTACTGAAAAGTGTGGAAATTCATTCCCAAGGAACGTTGTAATATTTCAATAAAACAATTTTGGACTGGTCCTGTTGCCATAATATTAACAACACTACCACAAGTATCTTGGTGAGGAAATGTTTACTTGGCTTATAAGATACACCCCATAATAAGGGGGTTCCAAAGGCAGGAGTTCAAAGTAAGGATGAAGCTGGAGTCATGAACTGAAGCGTAAGCCATGGCAGTTTGTTCCCCATGACTTGTTCAGTTGTCTTTCTCATACAACCCAGGACCACCTACCCAGGGCTGGTTAGTTATCACTCACTTGACATTCCCAGATCAATTATCGATTAAGATTTTTAAAATGTCCCCATAGACTTGCCTATGGGCCTATATGATGTAAACAATTCCTCAGTTGAGGTTCCCTCTTCCCAAACCTTATCTTGTGTAGACAGAAGCTACTAGTGTATTAGTCGGGTTCTCCACAGGCAGATGCTATGACCACCATAGCCAGAAGGTGGCGCTGTTTCTCAAGGGAAAAGGCGGAAGCCAGAAAAATCTGCTGTGAGGATGTGGGCAGTGTTAGTGTCTGCAACAGGTGCTGGGGCTGTCAGGGTGAGACCGAGAGACCCAGAGGTTAAAAAGCAAAGCACAAAACAAAACACGGCTGCACAAAGTCACACGACAGGTTCTCAACAAAGAGGCATAAGTTTTCTGCACACATAAATTCTCCCTGCAACGAGGGTTTATTCTGTTCCTTTTTTTTTTTTTTCCTTTTTCTTTTTTTTCGGAGCTGGGGACCGAACCCAGGGCCTTGCGTTTGCTTGGCAAGCGCTCTACCACTGAGCTAAATCCCCAACCCGTTTATTCTGTTCCTAAATGTGCTCGTTTTCTCTCTCTCTCTCTCTCTCTCTCTCTCTCTCTCTCTCTCTCTCTGTCACACACACACACACACACACACACACACACACACGCACACGCACACGCACACACACCATATACCAACCAAACAACTTGGAAACAGAGTGGATCATGTGATACACTGGTGATATTTCAAAATGATTAAGTTGTTGAACTCCCCGCCTGTATTCGAAGCCTATTAGTCTCAATTACAAGTCACATTCAAGCCACAATGTGCTAGAAGTAGAATTTTAATATATGTGTGATTTAATGGATAACCCTCATATCTCTGCACATTTAAATGAAGAAAAATAATCACTACAGATGGCATGGAACATTGTGCTGTTGTCCTTAAAATGTAGGTAAAGTCAAGAGAGTTAAAAATTCTGTGTAGATACTCACACATAAGGTAGCATATGGGCTTTAGAAGGAGCCCACGGGTATCAGGCCTGGTGACAGAAATGGCCCTACGGCCCGAAGACAGCCATCTTGGACCTCTGCTCTTCACGTAGTGAAGCCCACTGTAGGACTGCATGGACACGAGCAGAATCTGGACTCCTCATCGTTTATGGGGATTTTACTCTCATGTACTTGTTAGGTTTGGTCAACCTGACACAAGTTAGAGTCGTCTGGGAAGAGACGATGCCTCCACACATGCCCTGTGGACATGTCGGTCGGGTGTTTTTCTTAATTAGTGACTGATGTGGGAGGGCCCAGCTCACTGTGGGTGCTGTGGCCATGGCTGGCAGTCTTGGATTCGATAGGAAAGCAGGCTAAGAAAGCCAGGGGAAGCAAACCAGTAAGCAGCACCCTTCACGGCCTCTGCATCAGCTCCTGCTCCAGGTTCCTGCCTGGAGTTCTGGCCCTAGCTTCCCTCAGTGATAGGCTGTGGTGGTGGTGTGTAAGCTAAATTATATTCTCTTCTCTCCGAGCTGCTTTTGGTCATGGTGTTTTCTCACATCTGCAGAAAGCAAACTGGAGTTTCCAGAGTAAGTGGATTTTATTCATTTCAGGAGGTGGTGTGCACCGGATTAGGAACGACTCTCTCTCGGTGGAGGGGGTCAGAATGCAGTGAGTGGGGTGTGGAGGCTGTCTTGGAGAAGCCCAGGTCACCAAAGGATGGGCCTTGCACCTGTGCTGTCCTGAGAGCCTTTCTGAAGATGCTGGCAGCACCACAGTCTCTCAGCCCCGTGTTTATCCCACAGAGGTGGTTTGCTGTTGGTCTCATATTGTTTTCCTTCAGCGCTAAGGGAGATTTGTCAGAATTGACGCTTTCTGAAATACGTTGTGTGAGTATGCCCAATGCAGCATGTATTTATACTAAGAGAGTCGCTGTTTCTCTGGAATTAAACTTAGAGAAGTGTGCTGTGTTTTATCTAGTGAACTCCTGTGTGACCAGGACTCCTGCACTAGGCCACTCTGAATAATTTCAGAGGGAGAAACTATTTCTTCCCCTTCTTGGTGGCTGCGGGAGGTAGTACTCAGAGCCAGTGGCTGCCTGTGACCTCCGTACCTTTCTCCACGGGAGATGTCTACATTCTGCTCCTGTGCGCCCACCTTCTATACTTGACAACCATCTCCTAAATAACCCTAGAAAGCCCTTTATAGTTTACAAACACAGCTGAGAAGACCTCCAGGTGTGCAAAGTGCTGTGAGGATCCCGTGTGTCGCACCCTGGGAAACGGTGTGCCTAGTGTGTCTTTTCTAGTTGTAGCTCCCAGGCTTAGCAGAATGTTCTAGAACACAAAGTCTTTGTGTTTTCTGACTGGAGAAATGATGGCTTTAACGTACAGGATGTCCGCTAAAGTCATCGTGTAGGTAAGTCCGCCATCTTCCCTTCTGCTCTCAAACGCCTGCAATGACGTATTACAATCACCAGTGATACCCTAAGCAAGAGGTGACCACAAACAAGATACCCCAATGGGAGGTTGTCGCAGTTGGCTTTAAGGGATCCAGTGTCCTCTTTGATGTCTGGGGACCTCCCTGTGTGGCTCTGGTGGCAGCAGAGACGCCCAGCCTGCTGTCACAGCTGTAGTTCTTGCAGCAAAAGGATGGCCCATGTTTTAGGGTAAGAAAATAACTTCTGCAGAAAAAAAAAATTACAAGTCAGCACTGTGTTCACAGCTTGAGCCAGTTCTTCTCAGGCCTGGGGTGTGGCTCACTCCTGTAATCCCAACCCTGGAGAGGCCATGTAGGAGGGTCACCTGACTTCCATGCTAACCTAGGCTATGCAGAGAGCCCCAGGGTAGCCCGAGCTACTGAGTGAGATCTTGCCGAAAACATAAAACTAAACAAACAACAAGTCAACAACAACAACAACAACAAAAACCCTACCATACCCCTAAACAAACAATCACACACACACACACACGCACACACGCACACGCACGCACACACACGCACACACACACACATGCACACACACACACGCACACACACACACATGCACACACACACACGCACACACACACATGCACACACACACACACGCACGCACACACACGCACACACACACGCACACACACACACACACGCACACACACACACGCACACACACACACACACACCAATTTAAGTTTTGAAACTGTTTATTTTTCATTAATTTTTTTTAAAAAAAACTCTCTTTATTGAAGAACAATTGGCAAAAATGCCATACACTTCAGGTTATGAAATGTGGAAATATTCTGGTTCACATGCACACTGTGAATCTACCCAATAAACAAACATATCATCTCACCAGCCACCAGTTTTTCTTCTATGTGAACCTTTATTTGGCAGGGGCGTGGTGTTCCTAAGACACACTTCTCAGCAAACCTCAGGGTAGGACACACTGCTGTTAACCAGAGTCACTGCGCTGTTCTCACGTCTGAAGACCAAACATTCCCAAATACATCAATCCTAACACATCCCAGCCACAGACAACTTTATTCCCAGGCAATCAGCCACACACTTTATCTTTGTTTCTTAGGACTTGCCTTCTGTAAAACGCAAGGCAGCCTTCCGAAGACACGGTAAGTTGCTCTGTCAATTAAATGGTGGCTCAGAGTCTTTGGGCTGCTTTTCTGCTCTGTTCTGCTCCAATATTTACTCAATTAGTGGGGTCAAAACTTTAGGGACTATTTTGAAATTTCAGGTAATGAAGCAAATTACAGTGTAATTTGCTTGCATTCCTTAACCCTACATATAAACTCGTTCGCTAGTTATGATTTATATTTCTATTACAGATGGGCTGCCTTAGAAACCTCAGACAACAATAAAGTAAATTCTCAACAATGATACTGTTGACAAATCATATTAGTAATTCCTCCTTTCGAAGTACAGGCTAGCAAGAAACCAAAGCAGCTGTATTTGAATTCCCCTCTGCCCCCAGGAGGCGTTAAAAAGAACTTGAAAGAACTGGGCCGGAAAGTGAATTCTTGAAGCATTAAATACGTAGGTGAATGTTAGTGGGGACATTATGTTTTGTTTGTTTATTGAGTTTCCACTTTAAGATACAAGGGGAATTGTGTGTATAATTTACAGGAGAGGGAGAGAAGCCTGCCGTTTATTTTTTAGCAGCTGAATTAAAAAGAAAAAAAAAAAACAAAAAACAAAAAAAACCCAACAATCCTGATTTTAATTCTTGTTAGCAAACCTAGCTGTGTACTCCGCTTGCAGATTTTTGGCACGGAGATTAGCCAGAGCATATAAAAGTGAGAGGCAGTAATACACATAGCTGGGGGGGGGGGGGTTGGGGATTTAGCTCAGTGGTAGAGCACTTGCCTAGCAAGCGCAAGGCCCTGGGTTAGGTCCCCAGCTCCGGAAAAAAAAGAAAAAAACCAAACCAAACAAAACCAAACAAAACAAAACAAAAAAACCCCCACGTAGCTGGCACTATCTTACTGCTTTTTTTCTCCTTATACATCTTTAAAAACATACTACTTTTTTTGGGGGGGGGATGGCTTAGTTTTTAAAATTATCACGAAGGAGGAGGAACCAGAGCGGAGAGGAAGGGAACAGCTTTCGAAAGGACCTGACCGCGACACCAATGCCCCTCACAAAGAATTTCGGGGCGCCAGAGAGACAGAATTGAAATTGTCTTAAGCAGTTTTTAATCATGCCAGGGAATCAACCCGGGACTCCCAGGAAGCTTCATCAGCAGAAATGCACATTTGTGTGTGTGTGTGACTTAAAAACGCCCTTCCTAGAGACTTGAGTCCGAGTGGGGATCAGCATCTCTCTTTCAGCTGTGACTGATCTCACGCACGTTCGGAATTTTTATCTCTGAGATGCGTGGACTTTGCAGCCCAAGTCAGCACACTTCCCTCGCTGATTTGTGTCCGAATGAAAGCTGTTAAGCTTGAAACCTCAGAAGGCAGAACGGAGCTGACAGCTGAAATCGGTCCACATCCAAGGCTGAGGCTGCCCATGAGACCGCTGAGGTCCCAGACCAGCTTGAAAAACCAATGTCCACAAAAGGAGGCGAGAAACCAACATCCCCTCCCCCCCCCCATCGCTTTAGCGCCATCTCTGAAAACCATGGGAACGCAAGACGCCAGGTAACGAATACGAATACGTTCGGGCTTCATTTTCAGAGTTTCCAGGGTGGAGACTCGAGCCCAGCCTGAAAACAATAAGAACAAAAATAGCTGTGTACTGCGGCAGGGCGGGTAACCATATTGTACTCAACGGGAGGTTATTAATTTCGCAGTTTTCACAGATAAGTTTAAACATAGGAACATGTCACAAATAAGCCCCAATCTCAGGGAGGCTACCCCAGCTGGGATTTCACAGTCTGCAGTTTTTAAATTCAGCCGAGTCCCCAAGGGCCAATCAATATTGGTGACAATTATTCTTAGCACAGGGCCCAAATGCAGTGGGTGTGTTTTCGTCCCTGGTATCAAGGTGGGATTGTGTGATAGAGAAATAAGCGAATTCCCCAGGGGCTGGCGGTGGCTCCCGACAGCTGCCGTGAGTCCGCTGTGGGTCTCTTTGGCCTGTTTCTCCAGAATAGGCCCATAATGACCCCATTATTTTAACCCTTAAACACGAGCAATGTTTGATAGCTAGCTAGAAAAAGCCTAGTGTCAAACAAAGAGAGCATGGGGAAAATACGTAAACAAGCCAGACCAGACCATCTCGAGGCATTGCATATACACAGGGTTTATTTACTCGCTCTGGTTTCCAAGTCACAGCCTCTCAGGGCCCAGTCCTGGGGACACAGGTATGTCCTCACGAGGCAGAGTCCCTCTACATTCTAGGGGAGGGAACATAAATATTTTTTCTCCAGTTATTTATTTTCTTCTTTTGGTTTATGCAAACGGTTCCATTTTTTCCCTTTTGAAAAGTTTTGCTTAAACATTTGTTTATTTTTGAGGGAGTTGACAGGGGATAAGGAATAGAAAATCAGAGGTGAATTGGAGCTCAAAACAACAGGTCAAGATCGTTTACTTGTGGAGCTCAGGTTTAAGTGAGTTGGCCCTAACTTTGAGGCCACACCGACAAGCTGGAGCTAGCCCTGGGAAGATGTCAGTTTGCACTTCCTGGACCTCAATGGAGAGTGTCTTTTTGTCTTTCTCTGGAACCTAATTCTGGCTTCCCAGAATCTACTTTCACATCCCGCTAATTAGTTGTTTAAAATATCGGATTGCCAGAGAGCCAAAGTCATCTAGTGCTGTTTTACAGCATTGAATAACAAAACGGACCCGGTCAGTACTGCGTGCTTGGTTTCTGTACTGCGTGCTTGGTTTCTGTACTGCGTGCTCTGTTTTTGTCTGTGTTTTCACGCTGCCAGTTTTCTGAAACAAATGCCACAGAAAGGGAAGGTTCTAGAAAGTCTCCGATAAAAACACTAGGCCCTTGGATTTGTTAGCCAACCATTCAGCAGCCATCTTGGAATTAGGATTTGTGTGTGTGTGTGTGTGTGTGTGTGTGTGTGTGAGAGAGAGAGAGAGAGAGAGAGAGAGAGAGAGAGAGAGAGAGAGAGAGAGGTGAGGGAGAGTCTACTTTGATAGGAAAGCTAGACTGTCCTGAGGGAAAACAGTAGAAGATTTTTCAGGTTATAAAAACCAGTTTACTTCTTTGCAAGTTTCAGGTTCCCGTGGATCCTGCCCAAGAACAGTGAACAGAACCGACTTGAGATGGTATATGGTATTTAACTGTGTCTTGATTTCCACCTAGCTTGGAGCCAGTGTTGGGGCACACATCCCTAGCCTCAGCTCTCCAGGAGGCTGAGGCAGGGGGAATCAAGAGTTTGAAGTCAGTCCGAGATACACAATGAGTCCAAGACCAGACTGCCTGAGCTACAAAGCAACATCCTCTCTTCAGAATGGGGGATGGGGGATGGATAGGGGGAGGGGGCTCTTCAGATAACTGTGGCAGCTGTGTAAACCTCTCACTCTGAGTTCAATCCCTGGATCTGAAATAAAAACCCAGAAGCACACCTGTAACCCCAGCTGTCTGACCCCGAGGGATGAGGCAGAAAGAGAACTGGGCTTGAAGGCCAGCTAGCCTGGGGTCTGAAGCCCAGAGCAAGGGAGACGCTGCCTTTAAAAAGGAGACATGGACTCCCGCAGTTGTTTTCTGACCTCTACATTGGAGCTGTGGCATGCAGGTGTCCACAAACACGCACTCACAATAAACGGATAAATGAATAAGTAAATAAGTAAATAAATAAATAAGTTGAAACAGGGAGTGGCTTAGTTGGTAAAGTATTTGCTTTGCAAGCTCAGGGAACTGGAGCTCAGTCCCCGGAACAGGAACACACTCTAAGAAGCAGAAGCTGCGGAGGCAGAGGCGGGAGGGGCCTTGGGGATCTGTGCCCACCTGGGCTGGCTTATTTGCTAATGTCCAAGCCAGGGAGAGACCTTACTTTACAAAGCAAGGAGGCAGGCTCCTGGGGACAATCAGGGTCATCCTCTAACCTCCACATTCATGCATATGTGCATGAACAACCAACCACACATGCCCACAAGACACACCCAAGCACAAGTGTGCACACACAAGCACGCATGCACACCCACAAGGGAGAAGGAGGCCTGCATGTTGGGTTGTTCAGTTATGGTTCTGCACTGCCTTGCACTCACAATATTTTACACTTCTTTGACACTGTGAATTGAAGTTGCCTGGTATTGGTGGTTGAGTGTCAGTCAGCATTTACCAGCTTACAAACACTTTCCTCTGCCTTAAAGGTGAGTGAAGACAGGTAGGCTCCTGATAGCCATGGTGACTTGTGGTTAATATCATTACGCTTCTGGTTTGGATTATGGCTGCTAATTAGTTTCTGTCCTTAACTTTTTTCCAATTAAAGCACCAAGTGCTTGGTGCTAAACACCTGGGCAGATTACCTAATTAGATGAGAGAAACATACACAGTCATCCACAGGTAATTGTTTTAACTTGTGCGCCTTGCCTCTGGCAAAGCGCGAGAGGAAATTGTAGAGTTTCTGCCTTAGTGGTTCTAGCTCCTGGGTGAGGAAGCTGATGCCAGCCTTCTATCTGGGGCCCAGCCCTTTCCATATGTTAATGTGTGCAGAAGGTAATGACTGTCTTTTCTCCCCTCTGGAGAGAAGAGAAAACATACAGGCCATTTGGCCCTGCTCTGCCTTCCAAAGCTCCTCCCAGAGGCCAGTAGAACTCAGTGCTTTCTGGATGGACGATGTTCTGGAGCATTCTTGAAGGCCTGCTATTCGTCCTGCTTCCCAGTAACACTGGAGGTGGGGTGGGGAAACCTCAAGGCTCTGAGGGCCTCTCTTCTCTACAACTCAGAATTGCAAACCCGATCCCTATACTTTATATTCTTTGAAAGGAAAGGAAAATGATCATAGTCATTGGGGTTCCTTTAGACACCTGAGTGATACCATGGATCAGCACAGCCATAGGGAAAGCACAAGATAGCCATTGCTGGTAACCCATAAGCTGCCTGAGATGGCTTAGAATCTGCCAGGGGATCAGGAACAAAGCACGTTGCAGTCAGTCGGGGTCATCTCAGCCTCATCTGGTCTCTGAAGACTAACCCAGAGGCTTCCTGGCCACTTCTAAGCATATAACAGCCTTGGCTCATACTCTTCCTTCAACTGCATCCTCCATCTTCTTCCCTTAAGAGGCCTGTCCCCCTCAGCCCCATCACTAAAATGAAGGGAAGCCCTGTGACTCCATAGTGAGCCTTCGAGAGCCTCACTGCCCACCGTACTCCCTCAGCTCTGAGACTATGACAAAACTCTTCATCTGGTGTCAAATACTGACAATGAGCAAATGCCCTTCTACTTAGCTTCCAGCTCAGCTAGAAGAAGGGAGGACAGCCTGTCAGGAACCATACATATGTGTGCAGAAGCCATGGAGTGATACCAGCTGTGAAAGAGAGCCCCGGTCACAAACACAGCATCCCCAGTGAGTGGTACCCACTGTAGAGAGAAGTTGAAGCTCAGACTGGTCAACAGCTGGGCCATTCTTAATCTCCCATGTGGCCCGTATACCTGTTGTATTCCTTCTCTTTATGGTTATCACAGTGACTTTGAGACAGACAAATACCAGAGGCACAGGAAGGCTAGCATGGTTGACATAGAAGTCTAGATCTGAGGGCCCAGCACACATGGAGAACACATGAGCAACATCCAAGCATGTGGTCAAAGGAGGGACACAAAGCTGACTGGAGACAGCTCAGTGTTGGGAGTGGTGGTGCCCTGCTTTGGATTCAGTTCAGGGTTCTTCAGGGATGTAGACCTGGGTCAGTCAATGGGAAACAGACCTTAGGACATTTGGTGAAGCTCTGAAATGGATCTCTCAGACAGATATGGCTCAACAAATTATCCTAAGTTGAACAATATATTTTAGCAACACTTAGCTTTGAACCTGAACACGACACACACATATATAATAAAATAATATATAACATATATAGTGTTTGAGACAAGGTCTTGTTATGTAGCCTTGACTGGCTTGGAACTTGAGGGTCTCAAACATGGAGATCTGCCTGCCTCTCTGCCCTGGGGTAGAGGGTAAAGTGGAAGCCAGTACACCTGTCAAGATGCCCATTCTTCATCAACACCACTGAGCTACTCAATTACAGCCATTTTGTCAAAGAGAAACCATGTTTCTATCCTGCTCTAACTTGAGTTTTTGTGTCCCTTCTGAGGTTTTCATTGAAATGTCATCTCAGTGTAACAGTACTGGAAACTCTGGCTACATAAATAACACAAGTGGAGAGCTTCTTGGAGAGGGTTGGGCACCCAAGCTGAACACTTGAAGCAGGGACTTTGTCCCCTTCAACCTCTGCCTTTTGTCATTTGAGGACATGTTATTCCTTCCTCCTTAGGAAACAGCATGTGGTATGTTGATCTTGGAAGCAGAGAGACCAAGCCCTAGTGGGTGGACGCCTTGATCACAGACTGCTCAGCCTCCAGAACTATGGAGAATAAACGTATGTTGTTTATACTCTGTTCAGCCTCAGGCCATTTGCTATAGCAGAACAATATCCTCCACAGTGTTTCTTTCCCTGACAACATCCGATTTACAGATTCCCCACATTCTACACTGGAAGGGGAGGCTACAGGGGTTGGGGGGAGGACGATAGTGGTGACTCCAGACTGTTTCCTTGGCAATGCCAAAAATAACTGTATATATTAATGTAAATGAACAGTCTGTACACTGTAAACAAAAGATGTAGGTGGCTGATGCCAGTGTGTTTGTTTTATAGGGACCTCTTTAATATTTTTATCTTACCTCACACAAGGGGATAATGTTCCTTCCCTACCCAGAAGCCACAGAAGACCACACACAAAGCCCAGGAGCCTCCTTTCCGGGTATTAGACCAGAAGTCACCTCAGAGATTCTGAAAGCACTGTAGGCTATCGCTGCTGCTCTTGGTTGAACTTGCAGGTAAGACTCTACTGCTAAAGTCACCACGCACCTCGGTCACAGGACTCAGATCAAGCTGTACTGACTTGGGTGTCTCCTCTCTGATGACTGGCTTTCATAGTGTTATAAGGTGTTCTGAAAACTTCTGGGGAAGGAAGGTTACCAACGGTCCTGCCCAGCTGTAAATCCTGCTGATTACAACAATGCCAGGGAGCAAATGCTACAATAGTGGCACCAGTATCTTCTATGTAACCAACAGAATGTCAGTGTGTAACAGTGTGAGACCTGCCAATATGAGGTAACTCATTACTGGTATTGCAATTTCTGGTACTACCTCAAGACCCATGGCTGGAGAGATCACATATCCTGAAGGAGAACGCACAATTATCATTTTACTAAATTGATACAACACCCAACTGCCTCCTTTACCCTTTTCCTTACACATAGATAAGCCTAGCTCTTATCCTGTATCCATGAATTAAACAGACTAATGTAGAGGGCCACGACTGTTCAAACCCACAGACTACCTGACTGTCAAGTGTCTATCCCCAAAGGGGACATCTAGAACACAACCTCTATACCTGAGGCTCAGGACCACACTGGAAAGATTGCAGGAGCCAGAGACTCAGGAGGAGTGCTGCTATACATTTCTGGCAATGACGGGGGCACGGCAATCATGCTCTCCATGCTCTCCCAACAGCTGTGGTTATCTGCACAAGACCTGAATAAAACCATGCCAGTCAACAACGCCAACATGGGTCAGGGAAGGCCTCACAAGACCTCAGATGAACTGAGGAGTCTCCCTGGCAGCTAGGTTGGGCCTTGAAGGTGTTTGGGTGAGGTTACCATGGCATAGGAAAGAATTTAGTGAGCTTTATTGCTGGTTCTTTGGATAATAAAACCTTGGGGCTCCCCAACAATCCGATCTTTGTTATTCTTGAACTGCTTAGATGGCCCACATTTTATTTTAAGGATGAAATGACCTAGGATAGGAGTTGCTCACCCAATAGACCAGCTCTGGGATCAAAGGATCAGGGTTTTGTGGCAGCTTGCCCTATGAAGTCCTGAGGATGCTTGAGAGCTCAGTCACATGGCCAATGATTCAATTCATCACATCACTGGAAGGAAACTGTGGGCCCCAGGACTTAGGGAGTTTCTGGTCTGTGGTCATATTGATGTGCCTGAAGGTGACATACCTGGAGTTTGTGGTAAAAGGGCACCAAAGTTCTGCCTTTTGCACATGTGACATCATGATGTTTGACACTTGCTACTGCTCATGGGAACCTTGAATATACAGTCAGCCAGTAAGAGGGGCAGGCGTTTGGTATCTGCAGTGAGAACTGTCTGGTGGGAGACCGAGCCTTTCACGTGGTCTGGGCTCACTCTCTCTCTCTCACACACACACACACACACACACACACACACACACACACACACACACACACATACAAGCACACACAAACACACACAAAACAAAAAACATCCCCCCAAACCCCAAAAACCCCATCCAAGTCACATGCCTCTAAATTCCTAAGAACTCAGAACTTTGGGAAACTGAGGCAGGAAAAAAGTCTTTCTCTCTGTGCTAACGACAGGGAATATCCTTGACTAAAGTCTACTTTCATTGTTGACTTATGACTTCCATGCACTGTGTCAGAGCTCACATCAACTTCTTTCTCATAAAGATGTGGGACGGGAGAGATTCTTGAAAGGCTGAAATTTAGCTTGTGCATTTTCCAACCTTTCATTCATGCACCTACTTATTAATTTATTCACACCGTGGCTGCCACAGTCTGGTGCCAACCCTCTGGGGGATAGAAACATTTCTGCCTCACTGTTTGTTACCCACCATGGATTGGAGGTGAGAGAGGCATGTCTGAATGCAATACGCATGAACGATCCTATATTGAAACAAAACAAAATAGGTTACTGATATTTATAGGTAGCAAGCTGGGAAATATCACAGGGTAGAACAGTACAGGGTTAAGGGAGCGCTGGTGGAGGAGGTTAGTTTTAAGCCGAGCTCGAGCTGAGCTCGTTGAGAAGGTAACATCTGAAGTTCATAGACGGGGATGAGGAGGTGTGGGTGGTGAGGGGAGTAGTGAGAACCTGAGAACCTGAGTGTATAACCAGGTCTAGAAGCCCAGCCATCCAGTTACTCAAGAGGCCATATGCTATGATGTGAATTTAAGGCCAGTCTGTGCAACTTTGTGAGACCCCTTCTCAAAATGGGTGTGTGTGTGTGTGTGTGTGTGTGTGTGTGTGAGAGAGAGAGAGAGAGAGAGAGAGAGAGAGAGAGAGAGAGAGAGAATATAGCTTAGTTTAGTGCACTTGCCTAGTATACAAGTCCTGTATCACAAGAAGAGGATGGCAGGGAGCGGGGTGTGTGTGTGTGGAGGGTGTTAATGTAAAGTTCATGCCTATTTGAAGGGCATGAGGAAGTACCTGGAGTAGAAGCAGCTAAAGAGGAAACACTAGGTCCGAGGCAGTCCACTAGAGGGTGTAGGATGTAGGGTATGGTGAGGGCCAATCCTACAGGGCCATGGAGCACAGTTAAAACTTGGCCTTTCCTGGTGAGCACAGGGGGAAGGGCTTCTGGACAGCTGGGACAGAGGGCAGCAGGCATGGTCTGACTTAGGCTTTGAGAGGACTGATTTGCTGCTGGCTTAAAAGAACTTCATGGGGAGGCTTGAGACCTAGCAAGGCCACTGTGAGGACACAGCAGTGGCCCCAATGGAGGGGTCAGTGGAACGTGAGAAGTAGTCATATTTCTGTCTATTTAAAATGTAGGCCAGCTCCGAAAAAAAGAAAAAAAAATGTAGGATCATCTCAGAGAGCAGTTCCGGTTGAGAGAGGGTGGAGCCAGTGATGCCTCCACAGTGCTGGCTGACCCTGGCTGACCTGGGCAAGATTTCAGCTATGGTTACAATGTCAGAACCTGGTTACAATGTCAGAACCTGTCTGCGCATTCACAAGTGAGCTGGTTGCTTTTCCTTTATTCAAAAGCAGCCCGTCAGAACCTCCCACTGTGAGTCCTGGCTTTAATTTCCTAAACATTTTTATTTTGCATATATGGGGTTTTGCCTGCACGTGTGTCTGTACTAAGGGTGTGCAGTGTCCACAGAGTCCAGAAGGTGTCAGATTCCTTGGAACTGGAGTTGTGGGTGTTCGTGATCGACCATGCAGGGGCTGGGAATCAAACCATGTCGTCTGGAAGAGCAGCCAATACCCTTAACCTCGGAGGCATCTCTCTGACTCCCCTTGGCTTTAATCTTCCAGGTGGCCAAGCTGCATCTGTGGAGAGCCCTGAGACCAGTCCCATGGGCAACAGCAGCTGATGCAAACTCAGGGTGGAGCAGCAGCATTGCACGCACGGGTTGTAGGAAGTGATTTTCGGAGTTAACTCAGGATACATAGTTACTTTGTGTGTGGGAGGATGAGGACAGTAAAGATGTGTCCTCAGCAATTGTGGGTATTTATTTTGTTATTCTTGACGTCACAGTGTTGTGATGAGGGCTCTGGGATGGGTTCATCTTGGAACCACAAGTTCTTGCTCTGTGAACCTCTGGCCCCACAAGACCACTGTACTGTTCTCTGCTTTGTGGCATCATGTGGTTTATTTTTCTAGGAATGTCTGAATTGTTCCAGGTATCTCAAATAGCCACATTTTTGCAGGCAGCTGTATATTACACATTTTTAACACATGGGTTGTACTATATGGCCCTGGCTTGCCTAGACCTTGCTAGGTAGACCAAGGAGTTTTTGAATTCATAGGTACTGCCTGCTTCTGCCTCCCGAGGGCTGGCATTAAAGGCTTTTGTCACCCTGCCCAGTCAATGTCCTTTTTAAAAGGTGGAATGATGGTGAGATCTATCTATCTACCTATCTATCTATCTATCTATCTATCTATCTATCTATCTATCATCTATAGATATATGCGTATATATCTTTATCTATATATATCTATATCTATCTGTATCTGTTTCTATATCTATCTATATCTATCTATCTATCTATCTATCTATCTATCTATATCTGACAATTAATAGAAGGGAGTAATGGAGAGGTTTAGGTCTTAGGTCCATCGCTGGAGTTGAGCCCTCTCTTCCCTTACACATCTGTCTCAGTGATAAAACACATGCAAGTGCTGTTTTCTCCTGAGTCCAGCTGATCCCCTTCAAAATTGCTCTCAGTTCATCGCACTGAGTTTACAAGGTCACCTGGAAATACAGCCTCAGCATTTATGGTTTTGCTTGCTCAAATCCCAGGTTGGGGACAATGGTTACAATGCGGTGTGCTCCCTCTGGTCACCTACCGATGATCTCTTTGATGGGACAATCTGCTCTCTGATTGGCACTAGGGAACCCAGTAAAATGTCCAAATACTCTGACTCAAGTTACATTCAGAAGAATATAGCTTCCTGGAATATCATTTAGATAGTAAATACTTAGGAACTTGGATGTCTTTGAATGTGGAAACACGAGTTAAAACCCAAGGGCTCTAAATCATTTTTACATCTGGATTTCCAACCTGTATGTGGATGACACAGAACAGGAAGCTTTAGAATCGGTCAAAGTTCAGGATTCTACAAATGCAAACATCAGAGATGTTCTTTCTCATCGTGCATTGGATGTGCACATGGCATGCATGTATGCACATGTGTTTGCATGTGTGTGGGCAAGTGCCATGATGTGTTTGTATGGGCAGGCCTGAGGAGTATTTTGAAGCAAATGGTTTATATTTTTTCAATATTTTTTCAACCATACAACTTAGAAAATGAGAGAAAGGTGCATAAAATATAGCAGCAATAGGGGCTAGAAAAGATGTGTGTGCGGGTAAGAGTGGGGACTGCCCTTGTAGAGGGTGAGAGTGTGCACTGCCCTTGTAGAGGGTGAGAGTGAGGACTGCCTTGTAGAGGGTGAGAGTGGGGACTGCCCTGTAGAGGGTCTCTTTCCAGGACTCATATCAGATGCTTATACTTGCCTGTAACTCCAGTTACAGGACACCCAGCCCCCAAGGACATCTGCACCTAAACACACATAGGCAAACACAGACACATTAAAAAAATAAAAAAAAATTAAAAAAATACCATTACCAAATCATCATTGTTCTTAAAGACAGACACACACACAACACAAACATATACAGACACCCATACACATTGTGCTTTAAAGACACATATATTTGCATACACAAATACACATAGTTATACTCACACACACATACACTCACACATGCATACTCTCACACTCATATGCCCACATACTCCATACACACTCGCACACACCTGAACACTTACATGCAAGCATACTCACACACCTACTTTCTCATACACACACATGTGCACAGATCATGTATATATACTCACACACACTCTCACAATGCTCTCAAATACACTCTCTTTCACACATACATATACATGTGCGCGCACGCGTGCGCGCACACACACACACACACACACACACACACACACACACACACACACACACACGGTCAGTCTGAGAGTTTCACACATATCATCTAGGATCAGCCCCATTACCTCAGTTGGTGGTGGCAGCCTTCTGCTTATACGGAGCCTTTCCTTCATTCCCTGCCCCCTTTCCCTTGGCTCCCCCTTAGGGCCCTGGACCTTGCAGTATGACCACTCAGAGAGGATTAGAAACTGCTGCTCTTTGATGGTGGTTTCTGGGCCTAGGATGGAGAGATGGTGGTCCTGGGATGACATCTCTCCCTCCAGCCTTCTCTCAGGACTGAGACCTTTAGCTTAGATTGCCGGCCTGGGGAGCCAGTGTGCAGCTCTGTGTGCTCAGCCCCTGGAGGCTGTGGACAGTATCTGGGGCCCAGGCCCTGAGCTGCTGTCTTAATTAGCCCTGGTGCACAAGAAGTCCCATCTGTTCCCATACTTTGTGCTGCTCCAGCTTTCCCACCTCCCTGCCCCCAGACCAGCCAAGCCTCCCCACCTCCCTGCCCTCCCTCGAGATGATCCTGCCCTTACCACGGAGCCCCAAGCCAGTTGTCACAGGCCTAGGTAAATCCTGTTCTTTAACCCTGCTGACAGGTAGGTAGGGGCAGAGGGCAGAGGAGAGAGGGGTCGGGGTTGGTTCTGCCGGTTTCCGGTGGCTCTCCCTTCATTGGCCCCAGAGCTGGGAGAGTCTTTCCTCTTTTGTGCAGGGCAAACACAGCTCCTTGATCTAGCTCATCCTAGAGTCTCAGTTGGGTCCTCTTGTCTGCAGAGCCTGAGACAAGGGCTTGGGTGTCAGTGGTTTGTCGAGGGGACTCCTAGAGGCAGGAGATGGGGGTGGGGGGAAACAGAGGCAAAGAAAGAGGTCAAAGTCACCACTGAGACTGCTCTTAGAGAAGCCAGGGGACTGACAGGCCAGGCTGTTCTTAGGGTTCCGGCATGTAAAACCTTTGTGGGTGCACATGTCACCCACCAAACTGCTGATGGCTGTTTTGAGAAGAGCAAGCCAGCTCAGCACCATGCCCGGAACCTTATTGAGCAGCTCTGGTTCTCGCTGCTCAACTGCTTTCTTATCTACCCACTACACACCAGAGTGAGATGGTGGGCCTAAGCAACCGCTGCTTTATCTCCTCTGTGAAACTTTGATTCAGGAAACTCTGAGCTGAGGGTTAAGTCTTGGGGGTCTCTCACATAACTGCAGTCAGATGGTGTTCAGAACCGGAAACTGGAGACCCGGGTCTACAGAAGCTGGTCGCTGCCAGCTTTGTGTGTGTCCCTGTGTCTTTCCAGATCTTTTTACGTGGGATTGTTTGGGCATCTGCCTTAGTTAGGGTTTCTACTGCTGTGGTAAGACACAATGATCATAAGCAACTTGGGGAGGAAATGATTTATTTCCGATTACAGCGGGTAGGTCTGTCCCCCGGGGGAAGCTAGGACTGGAACTCAGGGCAGGGACAGGGAGGCAGGAACTGAAGCAGAGACATGGAGGGCATCAGTTACTGCCCTGTTTCCCATGACTTGCTCAGCCTGCTTTCCGATAACACTCAGGACTACCTGAGTACTGTCCTGCCCTGAGAAAAGCACTGCCCACAGTGAGCTTCATCTCCCACCTCAACCATCAACCAAAAATGGCCACAGGCCACTCTGGTGGGACATTTTCTCCACTGAGGCTCCCTCTTCCAAGCTGACTGTAGTGTGTGTCAAGTTGACGTAAGACTAGTCATGACAGCTTCCTTACAGCACAGCTGCCTCCCAGACCTTTCAGGGTATGGAATTTCTGGGAC
This sequence comes from Rattus norvegicus, assembly GCF_021556685.1. Classification (NCBI taxonomy): domain Eukaryota; kingdom Metazoa; phylum Chordata; class Mammalia; order Rodentia; family Muridae; genus Rattus; species Rattus norvegicus. The sequence goes on along the minus strand of NC_141544.1, from coordinate 44,210,221 downwards.
TGTACAAATGGTCCCAGAATTTTACAGTCCTGCAACTCACTCCCATCTTAGACTGTTGGTTGCAGGTGAATTCAACATCTGCCTAAACTCAAGGTAGACTCTCAATTGAAGAAGAATGAGTCCCATTATAGAAGATTAGGTGTGGGGGAAGACATCCCCATGGCTATCTTTGGCAATTACACATAGCTCTATAATAGCATACTATATGTACACATGTAAATAATTATATATGTGAATAGTTATGTGTTATGTATAATTATATGTGACTATGGATACCATATATTCCACATCCAAAATCAGAACGTTACTTTAGAAACAGAAGGTTTCTGGCTGTCCATGCTTATAATCCACAGCACTTAGCAAATTGAGGCAGGAGGATCAGAAATTCCAAGTCATTCTTAGCTACATAGTGGGCTTGGTCCAGCCTGGGCTAAGTGAGAACCTCCATGGCTAAAAGAAAAGGAAAGGAAGTTATTCAGCTGGTCGGTCTGTCAGTGTTGAGAGGAACTGCCTTTCTTTTGACCAGTCTCGAGGAATTGAATGCTTTCCTTCATGACCTTGAAGCTCAGGGTTCTCTCTTCATAAACCCGTCAAGCGATTTTGAGGGATAAGCCATAAAGTCCTGCTCCTTTTGCTATTGCTTGACAACATTGCCTGGTGAATAGATGCAGACATAACAAACTTTTCTTCCCATTTTGTAGATGTAGAAACTGAGGCTATGGAAAGACCTTCAGAGTCTAGCATATAACAAGACTAATCAGGAGCCTGCATTTGTGGTTTCTCAACTGAAATGTGGGAGTGGAACCCTCAAGGATTGCGATGGGTCCTTGGGACTCTTGTGAGTCTTGGATGTTGGCGTTGATCCTGAAGCTCTTCAGAGCTGAGGACCATTTACTTTCTTCCTGGAGACCTTAGGGGATTCCCCAGCACCAGCAAGAACAGATCTAAATGTGCAGGATGCTTGGGGCCCTCCCTGGTGGGATCTGTGTGTGTGCCTGTGAGTGTGCACACACACACACACACACACACACACACACACACACACACACACACAAATGTACATACCACTCCTCAAAGTTAAGCCAGCTCTGCTGGAGGCCTATAGGCATTTGGCAAAGATAATGCCCTCTGGACAGGCTATAGGCTCCCCACCCCCAATTCCACCCTGTTCCCTGAAGAGCTCTCTAGAATTGCAACAAAAGAGAGAGACTGGGCTCTGAAATTTTCTTTGTTCACAGGAGCTGAAAGAGAATAGCACACTGGCCGGGCTGACAGGAAGAGTGATGGGGGTGGAGACACAGGCTGCTGAGGGGCCAGAGAAGTCTTAGGGAAGTGTCCATATGTGAGTACTTTCTGAAAAGACTTAGATCCAACTGCGCTCTTTTGGACCTAGCTTGTTCCTTGCCTATCCAATAGGTCTCAAGTGGCCCATAAAATTTTTACTACATTTTGTCCACCCGTGGATACTGTGACCTAACGTGACCCAATCAGGGAGCTGTTTGGCAACGTTTTCAGAGGGGACCAGAATGGCCCAGGGCCATGGCCGAATTGACAGTGTTTGCTTTAATCAGGAATGATGGCTTCTGGTGGGAATCCGAGGCAGGTGGTGCAGGGAGCCGTGAACTTTGTCACAACGCAGTGACTTCTGTAAAATTCACAGCAGTTCCTTCCAACTCTTTCTGGACAAGCAGTGAGGACTACAAGTGTCTGGTGAGCTGCAAAGAATGATGGGAATAGTGTCTTATCTTAGTCTTGAACTCAGACAGGGAAGTTTTCGTGGGTTAGACCATGGATTGCTGCAGTCGTTTTGAGTATATTTTACTCAAATGGAAATAAATGGAAAAGATACTTTCTTTGTTTTTGTTGCTATAGCAGAGAACCTGAAATTGGATAACTGATCCAGAAGAGGTGTTGCTTTTGGCTGAGAAGTTCTGGATCAGTCGGCCAGAGCTCATGTATAGACTCAAATCTACTAACTCAAATGCTTTTTATTAAGTCACCCAGAGCACTTAGTGGGTGCTTTTTATGTACCCGAGGAGTGATGTGCTCTATACATGGTGTGGGGTGGAAAGGCAAAAATAGCTTCATGCAAAACAAAGGAGAGGAGCTGACTCTTATTCTGGTTCCTCCTCCTCCTCCCCTTCCTCTTCCTCTTCCCCCCTCCTCCTCTTCCTCTCCCCCTCCTCCTCTTCCTCTTCCCCCTCCTCCTCTTCCTCTTCCCCCCTCCTCCTCTTCCTCTTCCCCCTCCTCCTCTTCCTCTTCCCCCCTCCTCCTCTTCCTCTTTCCCCCTCCTCCTCCTATTCCTCTTTCCCCCTCCTCCTCTTCCCCCCTCCTCCTCTTCCCCCCTCCTCCTCTTCCCCCTCCTCCTCTTCCCCCCTCCTCCTCCTCTTCCTCTTTCCCCCTCCTCCTCTTCCCCCCTCCTCCTCTTCCCCCCTCCTCCTCTTCCCCCCTCCTCCTCCTCTTCCTCTTTCCCCCTCCTCCTCTTCCCCCCTCCTCCTCTTCCCCCCTCCTCCTCTTCCCCCCTCCTCCTCTTCCCCCCTCCTCCTCCTCTTCCTCTTTCCCCCTCCTCCTCTTCCCCCCTCCTCCTCTTCCCCCCTCCTCCTCTTCTTCCTCCCCCCTCCTCTTCCCCCCTCCTCTTCTTCTTTTTAAATGTACTGGTTATTTTATGTTGTCCCCATTCCTAGTCTCCCCTCTGCAACCCCCCTCTCCTCCCCCTCCCCTTGGTCTCTAAGAGGATGCTCTCCCACCCATGTACCCACTCCCTCCTTACCCCTCTAGCATCCCCCTACTCTGGGGTATCAAGCCTCCATAGGACCAAGGGCCTCCCTCCCATTGATGCCAGATAAGGCCATCCTCTGCTACATATACAACGGGAGCCATGGATCCACCATGTAGACTCTTGGTTGGTGGTTTAGTCCCTGAGAGCTCTGAGGGGTCCGGTTCATGACTACGTAATGTATACTCCATCTCCCACCAGACCTCACCTCCCAGCATGATGTACCAAGAAATTAAAGCTCAGAATAGGCTTAGAAGGGGATCAGCCTTGTCCAAGCCACAGCAGCCCCAACATTCCAGGCTCTAGAAGGGCATGTGCAGGGCAAAAACAATCTAGTTTCCAGAGTGCCCGCCCCCTCACAGGTTTGCAGTTGTAGCTGGGCTGTCAGCTGGCTGGACGGCTCCATGTGGCCTGGGCTCTGACACTGAGTCAGGCAAAGGCTGTGTTACTAACATCTTACTACCTGACTTCAGGGCATTTGGGCCTGACTTCTACCACACATCTGTGTTTTGCTCAGAGAGGCATTCAGAGTCCTGCCCAAATTCAGACTGTCTGTTTCTACTTCATGCCTCTTGATAGAGGGTGACAATATTCTGGAAGTGTTCATGTCCATTTTGGGAAAATTCATGCTGGACATCTTCTGCCCCTTGTAGCTTGGCTCCTGCTTCCTGGTGCTTTCTTCTGGTAGGGGTCCTGTCCATCTCTGCCAGCCTTTGGTCATTTCTCCCAATGACACTCTCAGCTTTTGTGTCAACTCAGAGGAAACCTGAAGACACACATGACTCTGGTAACTTATAACAATGAATAGACTCACTGAGCATTTTTTCAAGATTTGCTTTATTTTTAATTATATGTATGCATGTGTGTCCATGTGTGGGGAATGTGCACATGATGCAGTTGCCCACAGAAGCCAGAAGAAGGTGCTGGATTCCCTGGAGCTGTGATCTGACATGGGTTCCGGGAGCCCTCCTCTGGTCCCCAGGTCCTCTGTAAGAGCAGTATGTGCTTTTAACTGCGGATTTGCCTCTCTAGCCACATTTTTTTTTTCGGAGCTGGGGACCGAACCCAGGGCCTTCTGCTTGCTAGGCAAGTGCTCTACCACTGAGCCAAATCCTCAACCCCCTCTAGCCACATTTTATACAGTTATTTCTCTCCTTGCCATCACCAGATCTCTTACAGAAACACCGTAAGGTGGGCGTTATACTCATGCTCTGAGGGGATGCAATCTACCATGGTGAGGAAGAACTGGTGAGAGAGTCTAGCTGCAGCAGCCATGGCAGAGGGCAGCTGATTACATTACTCTGGAAATCCAGGAAGCAGAGAGCGGAGCCAGGACTGGAACCAGGCTACCGTCTATTAGCCCTTTCCCCATAGATATATGTCACTATCTAAAAACTCTAGAATCTTCCAAAACAGTACCACCAGCAAGGAGCCAGGTGGGGAACATTTTGTACTCAAGTTATAACATGAATAAACAACAGATCTAGAAAATGAACATCCCACTTTTCTGTACATAGCTTGCCCTTTCGGGGCTGAGCTCTGCAGAGCCAACGGTTCGTAGCAGGTGATGGACAAGTACCAAGGGTTCAGGAACCAGAACAAGTGGGAGTCTCTCTGCTTCTGATAGCTGTGTATCTTTGGGTAGGAACTTGGCTGTTGACATCTTTAGTTCATCATGGATGAAGACCAAGCTTACCAGTCACCCCTTACTGCACAATGATGTGGAAAGGGCCCCGAGGAGCCCCCAGCACCAGAGACCTGACAAGAATAGAAGATACGGATCTTGTGAAGAAGAACGGGAGAATGTCCTGAAAGCTGTTAATTTATACTAAATCCTCCAAAGAGATGCTCTTTCAAAAGCCACCTGAATAAGACATTTATCAACTGGGGAAAATGTCTTGGCAGTGGAGTGGGTCTAGGTATAAATCTGGCTTCTTAATGTGAGCACCACTTGGAAGAGCGTGGTCACTAGCACAGAGTGCCTGCCCCATGAGCTGCAGGCAGGTCCCCATGCTTGGCTTGATCATCTGTCAAATGAGTGTCCGTAGTTAGCTCTCCCTAGAGGTCCCACAATCGGGTCATCAGTGCCTTTCATTTGTATTATAACTGAAAACATTCTGGCCAGTCTTTTGTGGCTTATCTTTGGGATTATAGAACTTAAAACTATTAAACATTAAAAGTTACTGAAATTATGTTTCTTGGTGGTCTGCTTCATATTTTATTACCTATCTATTCGTGCAAATGTATGGGAGGTCAGAGGACAACTTGCAGGAGTCAGTTCTCTTCTTCTGCTATGTGGGTGCCTGGGATTTGAACTCAGCCTGTCAGGCTTGGTAGCAAGCACCTTTACATGCTGAGTCAACCTCACCAGGTTGAGCCTCACGCTGATCGACCTATAGCTTAGGAGGTGTCCTTGGTGCTGAACCACGGGCAGGGTATTCTAAACTTCCCTGCTTTGGAGAGGGACACCCAGACTGATTGAATTCTTGTGTTGTTGATTGTCCTGTGTTTGGAGACACACATGGGGGATGTCTGAGCAGAGGCAGCCCAGAAAGAACAAGAATTATTAAAAAACAAACACAGCAATGCTACCGTGCAGCCCAGGGACAGGCAGTGTCAGAAAAATCCCAAGGCTTCTGGTGTTGATGTGGGGTTAACCAGTCTATGCATGTCCCATTTTGGAGTCACCTTATGTCAGCATGTACACGGAGCTTTGGCTCAGATTTTAAGTCATATCCAAAAGGGAAAGCACTGGATAGGCCTTCTGGGTGATAAAGGTTATTACTATTAACATGGTCTTCCTCAGGAAACATTCCATAAGCATGGAGAGCAATGTATCATCTGCCATACTGCATTGAACCATCACATATACCATTTCATATTATATAGGTTTGTATAGACTCAAATCTACTAACTCAATGCTTTATATTAAGTCACCCAGAGCACTTAGTGGGTGCTTTTTATGTACCGAGGAGTGATGAATATTACTTCTAGATTTAGAGCATTGTTAGTAGAACTCCCCTTGAATCTTGTGGCAAACACTCTGGCCCCAGGGAACCGTGAAGGACTAACTATAACCAAGTATATTTGATATTTATATTTAGGGAACTGCCAGATTATAAATGCGTTCCACTTTGAAACCTCATTTGTTAAATCACCATGAGGCTTCTACTGCAAATTTCTCAATAAAAATGTCATCACACCCAGGGACACAGGGGGAGTCATCTTCATTTTTGTGTCTCTGTTACCTAGTGCCATGTGTGGCTTGTGGTGTGTGCTCAGTGGTGAAGAGAATGAACGTCCCTCTTTACAGGTCCCTCTCCCCCCTTTCACCTCCGGTGCTTCTCTGAGTTCCTCTTGCTCCCTCCTCAGCAGCCGCATTCCAACTATGGTCAAAGAACATAGATGGGAAATTCCATTAATCAGCAATTCCTAAGTTTGAAATAACTCTTATCATTATAACCGCTATAGTTCGCTGTGAGTTATCATTGCCTTTTCATGGTATCTAATTCACCAGCTGAACCTTATTTCATATCTCATGCTTAGGGAACATATCGTCTATAGGTCTATCTGCAGCTTCAGGCTCAGCTGGTGGATCCTGTTCTGCTTGAACAGGAATGGGGCTGAAATAAGGATCTAGGCAGAGCCTCATTCTGAGGCTCCAGTTTGGACAGAGATTTGTTCAGTAACTGTCCATGTGAAGGGAGGGATTGGGGAAATGAGAAGTCATGCTTTATGAATCAGGATCGAGACAGTGACAAGGAGTTGTGGTGTCACAGGAGTCACCAGCAAGAACAGCCAGTGGCATGTGAAGGATAACTGTCACCTGGACACCCAGAGAACATTTCACCTCATCCCATTTTCTGGTCAAATGTGTGCTACTTGGAAGTCACAGAATGGCAGGCAGAGTGGTGGGCGGAGCCAAAGAGCAGTGGGAGGGGTTTAAAATGATGGGCAGAACCAGTTCTCTGTGAGGTCTCCTGACAAGGCAGCTGTCTAGGGGCTAGAGTGAGAAAAGATGCTGTTTCCAGGAAGATTTACTTAAAATACAAAACCCAAGTCCATTTTGAGGCCACGCTGATGACACTGAGCTGCTGTCTGTGCCACTCCACCTTCCCCCTGCCTCCAAACTTCCAACAAAACAGGTCAACTCCTCTAAGGAGGTTAAGTGCGTGGTGTTTAAACTTGTTCTCTAATGTCAATATTCTTAACAGCCACAGTGACATTTGAACAGGAGTCTTGTGGGGACACAGAGCAGGGTTCTGCTGGCCTCCTGGCCCCGTCTTTGAGCACTCTGTGTTGTTTTCCGGGTGGCAGGAATCAAAGTCCCACTTGTTAGCCTTTTATTCTACTTGGCTCCTTCAGGTCAAACTTTAAGACGAGAACTATCTCCTCTGTGTGTGGGGAGGTGTGGGGACGCAGAGGGATGGAGGGAGGATTGTGTAGAAAGGACAGGCTGCAGAGGCAGATGATGCCCAGTGACGGGTGGCCGGGCTGTGTCTTGTGGCCGCGTGTCCGGCAGACCTGGAAGAGAGCAGCTTCAACAGAGGCATCTGGTCCCCCCAGCATGGAGCAGCGGCCGTGAACCGTGGCAGATGCAAGCTCAGCTGTGATTGGGCACGAGGCATCAGTGTCCGAGCCCGGGTCATGCGCCGGGCCCATTTTAACTGTGACAGTGCGGTGTCAAACTGCCACTCTCTCCTTTTTTTTTTTGCTTTGAAATCTGCCAGCTCTTGGAATCAGCCTAGACCAGGCCCCTTGGGTTCCCAGGCTGGAGGGAGAGAGCAGGAAAGGTAGTGAGTGACTTCCAGGGAGGAGGGGGATTCAGATAGTCAGGAGCCTTTGGGCAAGGTGTGAGAAGAGAGGCTTTGGTGTTTGTTTTCGGGCAGAACTGGGCTCCGAGACACACAGGACATGCTAACGCTTGGCCAGGGAGTGTGCACAGGAGCTCCCTGAAGACAGGAAGACTTCCTTAAAGAAACCTCAAAGAAAACTGGTGATGTCAGGTGTTATACTGTGCAACAAAGCCTAAGACTGTGTGTGTGTGTGTGTGTGTGTGTGTGTGTGTGTGTGTGTGTCAGGGCAGAAGGGTCCTTTGTTCTCCTGTGTACAATCGCCCTCCCCTCAGATCTGTTTGTGGGGAGCTGGTGGGACAGGAGCTTTTTAGAGCTGGTGATATGGGTCTGGTCAATAACAGCAGAAACTTCTGATTTGTCCCATGTTGGGGTTTCCACAATTGTCCTTGTCCCCCTTCCATACCTCCTCCCCTTTCTTCTTCATTTCTTCGTTCCTTCGTTCCTCCCTCCTTCTCTTTGGCTTTCTTTCTTCCTCCTTTCTTTTCTTACTTATCGTCCCTCTTCCCGAATCACTTGGGCTTTTCCTGTTTAGTGTTTTTTTCCTCATTCGGTGTGGAGGGAGTGGTGTATCAGAAACCCCACTTTCCAGTTCTGGGTGGAGAGACCACACAGTTCCCTGGTTGTGGAGTGTTCCCAAAGTGTTGTTCTCAGAGTCCCAGGGAAGTGTGTTTATAGTCAAAAAATACAGTCAGCTGGCACCCAAAGCCAGACCACTTACCCTCACTCCACTTGCTACAACCCGGTTTTTTGGGGTTCGTCCAGACATGGTTCCTGAGCCTCTAAATCCCTCAGTTTCTTCTACCACAGTCTTTCTTCTCCCCCCCAGAGCCCACTCTCTCCCTTTCTGTAGGTCCTGACACTCTGTAACTCAGAGCTGACATCTGTTTCTTACCAGATAGGCATTGTGTATTAACATCAAAATTCTTCCTAACTCTTCAGTCCAATGGTCCTTCTCACGCCCCCTCCCCCAGTCTTTTTATTTACTGTGTGTTTGACTTCCCAGAAGTTTCCCCCTCTGCTTCCTTCCTTCTCTAGCCTAACAACAAGGATACTGCATTGATGTCCCAGCCTTTTATGGTTAAACACACTCAGGGGCTGCAAATCTTACACAGATAGCAAACCACATCCACAGGCTGTGTAGTCTGGGCTCAGAGTTTGTCTGGATCTGAGGAAGGCTTTGTGTCCCTGATTCATAAAGCATGACTGAGGTTAGCCCTAGGTGCTTTTCTTCTCCAAACCTCTGGCCTCTGATAAACTGTCACTACACCCCACGCTCTCACAACCCTGATTCCCACAATGTCATGGGGCCTGAGCGGACTTCTGAGGACCTGTTCTCAAGTTGTTGCGGGGATCTACCGTATGATGACAATTAGGAACAGTTAGTGTGCAGATGAGGCCAGAGAGTGGCAGGTGGCAGGAATGGGCCTCAATTAACTAACAGGCACCAAATCCCTTCCTAATGAGCCTGGGCCACCCAGATGAGCCAGGAAGCATGTGTCACGGCCAGCAGTGAGGGTTTGTGCTGGAGGGGGTGGGGAAGAGAGGCTGGCCAACAGGTACTTGGTGCAGCCACAGAGATGGCCCTTCCGGTTTGGAAGAAGACTGGTATAGTAGCCACAGAGGTTAGCGGATGTGGGAGTGGGAGCCTGGGGTGGGAGCTGTGTGAGTGTCGGTTCTGTGTCTTTGGGTGGTTCCCTTTGACCAGTCACCTCGATGTCTTTCAGTGAGGAGTTAGAATAGCTCCAAGGATATGTGGTCCGTGGGATGTGTCCAGCCAGAAGGCGATGAGTGTCAGAAATGTAAAAAAGGTCTGCTGTCTTGGGGGAGAATTTGAATTCCAAATCAGATACTGTAATAATGCTGCGCCTTGGGCTCCTGAGCTAAGAGCCAGGGGACATTTCCATTGCAAATCTCCTGGGGGGCTTTGTGTAAATTCATCATCTGAATTTATGTGGAATGGAAACTTGTTTAGCTTTATGTGTGCTTTTGAGAGAGAGAGAGAGAGAGAGAGAGAGAGAGAGGAGAGAAGAGAAGAGAGGGGGAGGAGGGGGAGAAAGAGAGAGGAGGGGGAGAAAGAGAGAGGAGGGGGAGAAAGAGGCTTAAAAAGTGAAGTGTTGGCACAGTGGGAAGCAGAGATAAGAACCTAACGGTTTTGATTCCTTGGTTCTAAATAGCTCACTGGATGAGTTTGACACGCAACGGAGCAAGCTGTACCACATAGGTTTTACCTAGGAATTGAGCTGGCTGTACACTCCTCGTCTTATTGATGTGAGAACAATACAGGCAACATATGCCCTTTCGGGGTGATGGTTTGTGCTGTGCACAGCCCCTGATTATGATGAATATGTGAGTTAGAGGTGCGATTGAGGCTGGTTCTTTGCGATCTCTTCCTGCCCCCTGCACCGCTCAGCCTTCTCTTGAGGCACAAAAATATATGGTCCAATGCTCTAAAATGAGGCGTGGAACCAAGACTAGGATGTGGCTCTCCCTTTGTCCATGTGTGATGGTGTTTGGATAATATTACACACGGTATGTGGCAGGCGAAAGAGCTCAGAAATAATGGGGAAAATCAGGAAGCCACCAGGGAGCACCACACAGCTTCCCCCGTCTCTCCGTCACCCGAGGAATATTGAATTGAATGCTTTGTCCTTTTCCTAACTTTGTTGTGTAAAAGGATCTCCCTTGTAGAGGGAGAAGTTTGCTAACTTTCCACATCAGCTCTAGTTAGCCCATTAGCTTCATGTTACATTGTAGCTCTGTGGCCTGGGAAAGGGAAGGTTCTTTAAATCCCATACAGAAGCTGTCCATGTTCTTTCTTGAACACTGTATCCTCAGACCTCCTTGTATCCTTGTCCTTTAAGGGCAGTCCAGCAGTGTCTACTACTGTTGATCTGTGACATTACAGGGGCACAGATTTTATTGCCTTCTTCCTCCCCTTCTCTCTTTCCTTCTCAACTGTCTATTCTTTTCTCCTATTCTGATTTTGGGCAAGACTCCATTCCACAATGGCTCTATGTCCTTTTGGAAGCTCTGTGGAAATCTATCTCATCTTTCACAAAGGCAGCTGATATGTCCCAAGCCAACTGAGAGCTGAATGCCTTTATCCCAGGGCTGGTGGCATCTAATATCTCCCCTTCGCAAGAGGAAAAGATGGCCTTGTAAGAATGCATCTTATGGAACAGAAGAGCAGGACCCAGATAAGTCTAATGAGACATCTTAGCTGCCTGGTGGCCAGTATTCTGCTTAGAAGCCTTCAGATGAAAATGTAGTACTCAGCTTCTCCTGCACCATGCCTGTCTGGATGCTGCCATGTTCCTGCCTTGATGACAATGGTCCGAACCTCTGAACCTGTAAGCCAGCCCCGATAAAATGTTGTCTTTATAAGAGTTGCCTTGGTCATGGTGTCTGTTCACAGTAGTAAAATCCTAACTAAGACAGGGAGCTGTGCAGTACTGCAATCTCACTTCTCTCGAAAACAATCTTGACTGAGACTCCTGTTAGAGCAGATCTAATGCTGGCACCAAGCCCTTGGCCCTCCAGATCTTTGTGCTAACTAAAGCCCTTTTCTACATACTTTCTCTAAAAAGTTAGTTTGTCTCACCCCACACTAAATCTGGGTGGTGCCTTCTGCTTTCAGAGGAAAGAAGGTGGAAGGAACTCTGCCTTTTGCCTGCTCGCCTTCACTCTTGCTGGCAAGTTCATCTGCTCTGTTGCTTCAGCATTCCTTCACCAATATTAGAACCAATTTCTTTGGGCTTTCAACATAGAAGTCAGCAGCTCTCCAGGAATCTTCTGGGCCTTCAAATGACAAATTGGACTGCTGAGACATTCAGCTTGTGGGTTTAACCAGGCTCTGTGAGAGGACAGAGCCATGTGGAATCGTGACCGAGCACAGTGCCTGGCTCATCTGAAGAATCTTTTTGCTGAACTCTCTACAGAGTCCTAAGGTAGGATAGAGCACCACATGGTGAGAAAAAGCAAGCTTGTCCTCTTGGACAGCCCATCTTCTGATGAAGATTCCATGCCCACGATGCCTGACTCTGTCTCCAGTGGTATTTTATGTGACTGTCAACTTGAATCTAGCATCATCTTAGATGCATATTTCTGGGCATGTCTGAGAGGGACTTTCTAGATGGTATTAATTGAGGTTAATTAAGGTGGAGAGATTCCCCCCAAGGCGTGGGTGGCACCCTTCCATGAGCTGTGATCCTGGACTGATTAAAGTAGAGAAATTGTGGTGGCTTCATCCCTCTTTGCTTCCTGACTATGGATGCAATGGGACCAGTTGCTTCCACTCCTGTTGCCATGGCTTCTCACCATGAAGGGATACACTCTCACATGGTGAACCAAAACAAACCCTTCGTTCCTTAAGCAGTCCCTTGTTGAGTATTTTGTCACTACAAGGAGAAAAGTAGCTACTGCACTTCCTAGGGGCCCTGCTCCCAAAGGCCTCATGAAAACCTCTTATGCTTCCGCCCTATAGTCCCTCCCCCCACGTGACTTTAGGAGTAGATATGGAGCCTTGGGTAGCCCTGCGATTTGAGGCAGTGGGACATGAGTAGACTGGAAGTGATCCAAGATCTTAGTAGGACTTGCCAGGCTGGGCTTGCCCTCTTGTGTCTCTGTCAATGCAGAGTGAAGGGTGTGTCTGACAAGCATGCTGGAGGTCTATGAGGACGAGGCATGTCAGGCAGCCCCAGCCAACCCAAGGCATGTAGACAAGTGTGTGAGTTCAGTAGTTGTGTTAAGACCGTGAAGTTTTGGTTCATCACTCAAACATGGCAGGCTGACACACCTATCTCTGTCCTCTCTACCCTAACCAATCAGATGGCCAGGTCATCGTCATAGAGATTTCATGATGGTTTCTCTTCACTGTTTCTCCAGGGGAGGAAAGATTGTAAGTAGATGGGATTCCCACTCATCTATCCTTGAATGTATGTATACTCTGTAAGCTCCAATGGCCAGTTTCCTCCAGGGGAAGTCACAGGGTGGAGAGTGATGGGGCCCTAGCAAAATGGGATGCCCTGGGACTGTCACTTGTACCCAACGAGTCGTTTTACATGATGGCTTTATAGTATCACTAGTTTAGCCTGATAGACAAGGACCTCATTCTTTGTGTTAATACCCACTCATGTATTATATTTGCTTTATTCCTAAATTAGACAGCACCAGCATCTGTGGGCTGATCCACCTGTCAGCATCCTCTTATCTGGAAAGCATCAATCAAAATTAGTGCCCAAATCTTCACTGCCTTACGTCAGGGAATAGTGACAATTCCTTGTCCCCAAAAAGGAATAGAACAAAACCGTGAATCAGAGTCACACAGACATTTGTGTTCTTTCCCACTCTGATGGACAGAGTTCCCTCTCCTCCACTGCAAGCCCAGGCTGTGGGACGGCATTCCCCCGGTCTGGTTGGAGATTGAACGCACATGCTCCTAAGTGTGTAACTTCAGCTTCCGGCCCAGAGAAGGGTGGGCTTTGTGTCCTGGTACCCTGAGCATGAGGTGGTCTCTCCTCTTCTCAGAGCTCACAGCTTCAGGGACCCACTGCCCCCACAGCCTCCCCTGCCTTTGTCACCAAAGAAGACATTCTGTACGTAAAGCACATGGCCTTGGGGATGGATTTGAGTGGGACCTCAAATGTCTTCCTGGCTTTGAAGACTCAATCTTACGTCTTGGTCTTTGGAACATGTTCTCTCTCTCTCTCTTTTTTTTTTTTTTTTGGTTCTTTTTTTTTCCAGAGCTGGGGACCGAACCCAGGGTCTTGCGCTTCCTAGGTAAGCGCTCTACCACTGAGCTAAATCCCCAGCCCCGGAACACGTTCTCTTGTAGGTTGGGCAGGGGTGTCCATGTAATTGGTCTGGCCCTGGTGGAAAATGTAGCTGTCTGTTGGTCACCATGCAGCTTGGGGAAGCTGCAGGGGAAGCCAGATAGAGGGACATTTTCTCTGCACATGCCTGATACAGTAAAAGAACCCATGTTCTGTGGCTTTCACACACCTCACATTTTAGTGGTCCCCCAGGTCCTCTCAGTGACAGTGGCCAACACTTACTATGGAAGGCCCTTCCTGTCTTGAGGCCATTAAATTAGATGGATCCAGCAATGTCTGCTCCTACCTCTGGGATAAGCTGCCAGTCCACCTCAGGGCTGGCCAGGCTCCCTGGCTTACAGCATCCTTCGAAGGGCAACAGAATGGCTCTGACTGCTCATCCTGTGCTCTCCAAACCCTCTTGGGCCATGGATCCTTAAGTGCCTCCCAAGCCTGTCTGGAGGATGATAGGAAGGTTTCTCATATCGAATCCAAATACTAGTCACCTTTGCCATCACACTGTGAGTGAGAGGTGCCAAGCAGCCAGGGCTTTGTGGGTGCATGTTGGGTGTCACCAAGCACCCTCTCTAGTGTTGCTTTTTTTCGTGGGTACACACACTGCTAACTCTGGGGAGCAGAGCTGTACCTCTACTGCTGAATGCTTCCACATAGCTCACAGTTAGACTGACCTGGGGGACAGTGCATTGGTGGAGGACAGCTGTGCTGGGTGTCTGGGGACTACCTGAGCATAGAGAAGATGCCCAGCTGTCCCCTTATAATAGGAAGTTGGGGCACATGCTCAGGTCTCAGAGCAGAGGTCCAACCTAGCTCAGAGCTAAAAAGTGCTTAGGTGACTGTGGTTCCCAAGAACACAATTGCTAAGGTGGATTCCCAGTCTTAGGGGCCGGTGTCGTCTGGCCAAGGCTTTAGAGCATCCTTCAGAATCATATTTTAAAAGTAAATTTTCAAAATAAATTTCTGTGTATGTGTACGCATGTGTGTGTACTTGTATATATGTGTATGTGTGTGCATGTGTATATATGTATGCATGTGTGTGTATATGTGTGCATGTGTGCACACATGTATGTGTGTGTGAGTGTGTGTGTGTGTGTGTGTGCGCGCGCGCGTGTGCATGCGCATGAACACCTTTACCCGCTGAGCTATCTTTCTAGTCCTTAAATTAAAATGTAAAGTTAGCAATGGGCTCTGTTAGGATGTTTTTGAACAAATATGCCATTAATCTTAATTTTCATTCCTTTCTTTTCCCACAGCTCCCCCATCTCCCTGTTCTTTCCCTCGCTGATCTTTTTCTCCTCCCAAATGCGATCTCCCTGCTTTTATGCCTCTATCACTTCCCCACTTAATTCTCTTTCCTCTCATATTTCATCCCCCCCAACCCCAGCATAGGAGAGAAGGTGTGCTCTGTACCTTCCTGAGCCCAATTTACTTTGCTTAGCACAACGACTTCCAGGTTCATCCATTTTCCTATAAATACCATAATTTTACTCCTCGTGACTGAACACAGTTCCACTACGAATATGCACTTTTTCTTTATCCATGGAATTATACTTTTAAATACAAAAAGTCTAAAGAAACCAAGTATGGTCAAACACAACTATGATAAAAACGTATATGATAACAGTCATAGTAGCTCTTTGAAGACACATTGAGTAGCAAGCTAGTTCTGCCAGCAAGCTTGACTGCTTCTCAGTAACAATGGTGGCTGTGGACAGTATTCATGGTGGGTCTTGGTGTGAAAACGCCAGCAGTTCTGAACATCGAGTCAGGCTCTTGCTCAGAATTCAAGTTTTCAGTTAGAGATGAAGACCAAGATGAGATTTCTTAGTCTGAGGGGCCTGGGTGCTCACTATGAACAAGTCGCAGACCCAGGGTTCCAGGGTTCCGAGCTGGGTCCAGATTTCCCCTCAGCACAGGCTGGCTATGCATCTATGGGAATGTCTGGCCCTCTGGGTCTCCTCACCTTTTAGTCAAAGAATCTGGGCGCGGCAGCTACTTAGGTAAGGGGTTGCTGGGAATCCCGGCTGTGTGTGAGCATTCTTTACTCTTCATTACAGGGGAGAGCTTACTTGATGAGTGTTGAGAAAGACTAAAAGTTGAATCACCCTTTCAACTGAGTTGCCTGTTAACTTTCTACCAAAATGACCCCGTTAATTACTGACGCCCCACCCCAACATGCTACTCTTATGCTGTAGGCTTACAATGAATTCCAGGGAGGCCCTCACGCTTTCTGGCTTAAAAAAAAAAGTCTGGGAGGGAGTTGTAAGATTCTTGGCACCGGAAAAGGAGACACTGCTTACATGCTGGGCTCAGGCTTGGCTTCCACAGATAACAGACCTGCCTCCCCATCGTGGCTGCACCCGTTAAACATGTTTTCTCAAACGCAGGCTGATACGTTATCTTCCAGCTTCCCCAGATAATTAGACATCATGAGTTGAAGCTAATTTGGTGGAAAACATTTCTCAACTTAATGACATTTATGGGCAATTAGGCAGTACTGGAAGGCGACGCGCATGCGCATTCCAGCCTCTTTCCAGCGCCTAACAAGGCTCTCCCCTTCCCTGGTCGGAGATTTCTCATTCTCCGAGGAATATGTTCGATACAGACACCACGGGTCTCCTTGTTATGCTAGAAACCAGCGGCTGTTTGCACAAAAGGAGCTACCACACGGTAATGAGGTGCAGCCAGAGGTGAAATGACATTTGGTGGAGTCTTTTGTGTTCTGCAGTCGGTGACTCTGAGTGGGAACTCCGGAGTTGCATGTAGGGCTACAGAATCACGTCGTGAATCAATGATGTACCGCAGACACAGACTTCACGGCCTATAGTTA
Source organism: Rattus norvegicus (assembly GCF_021556685.1). Lineage (NCBI taxonomy): Eukaryota > Metazoa > Chordata > Mammalia > Rodentia > Muridae > Rattus > Rattus norvegicus. The sequence goes on along the minus strand of NC_141544.1, from coordinate 44,193,931 downwards.
GAAACGGCTTCTTTCTTTGGTGTCAACCACGTAAGACACACCTAAAGGTCTAACAGGCATAATTCTTCACTTCGGAATTGTATAAATACCGCTGCTAGGAGCATTCTGTACGCCGGTGAAATGTGTTCAGTGTTGATGGCTCCCCATGTATACTCAGCTATGGCAGGCCTGTCTGAGGTCAGCTGAGGAGAGGCAGGCGTGGGCACCCCCTGTGCCTCAGTCTCACTCAGAGAAGCAGAGAGCAGCCTGCCTCCACCCATCTGACCCAGCACCCACTGCTGCACAGACAGTTCTTAATATTTTTGCTTCTGTCTCCTTTCTGGGAGTCTGTTATCCAAACTCAAAAGAAATTTCTAGTTTGTGTCCCCCAGTGGAAAAGGAGAAGGTTGTTTATGTGCATACCCATGTGCACAAACAGGAAGCTGATGAACCCCAAGACCTCCTCTAGGGTCACGAGTGGTGTAGAATGTCCTGCTCAGTAATTCCAGAGCAATACAACGAGCTAAGGCTACCAATAAAGGCGTCTTCCGGTTATCTAGAGCTCCAGACCAAGATGCAGCAGACCAGACCCTTCATGATATCGTGCACTTTCCCCATGTGTGAAGCAATTCCCACTTCATAGAAAGCAAACCGCAAGTTTTTAGCTTTGATCCTTTCCTTAGCCAACCAAACATGAACAACTCTTTCTCCATGGTGGGTGGTGGCAGGATCTGAAGCTCACTGTTAGCCACGTGATCATGACAGGGACAGCCGAGGCCATAGCGTGCTGAGGGTACACTACAGTCGTTAGTAGGTCAGGGGTATTTCATGAATTTTCCACGGAATCACATTTTTGATGTTAAAAGTTCAAGGTCATTCTTTGATTTATAGTAAGTTTGAGTCTAGCCTGGGCTATAGAAGACCCTATGTAAAAACAAACAGACAAAAAGCCAGCATTAAGCGGAAATGCAGAGAACAAAAACAGTGTCTAGCTTGCCATGGTAGTAGCTGTTATGATAATAGGAATGAGAATTCTCACCACCACCACCACCACCACCATCATCACTGTGGGAGGGCACTTGTGTTCCATGGCAAAAGTATGGAGGTGAGAGAACAACTTTTAGGAATTGGTTCTTTATTTTAATTTTTATTATATCATCATCATCATCATCATCATCATCATCATCATCACCCAGGCGCCATGCTATGTACTCCAGGCTGGCTGGTTAAATAGCTTCACAGTGATTTCCCCATCTCCAGTTCCCACCTCACTGTAGGAGTGCTAAAGTTTTCGGATGCCTACTACCCCACCTGGCTCTTAACATGGGTTCCCGGGGTCATACTCACATCACTGGGCTTGTGCGCTGGGCACTTTTACATGCTGAACCATCTTGCTGGCCCCAGACAAACTCTTACAGCTTTCAGTGAGACTCAGGCAGAGACAGGCTGTGCAAACAACGGCCTCTGGGAACTCCACTCTAGAGTTGACTCCTGGTCAGCCACTGTTTCACACTCGGTGAAGGCCGCTTGCCTGCCTCAGGTTTCCTTCTGTCTGCAAAAAGCCGTGCTGATGTCCACCACCTTGTAAAGCTGTGGTAAGAATCAACCAGACATGTGTGTCTCGGTAGAGGCATGTTTTGTGGATGTCCTCAGAGTGGGTGCCGTGGGAGAGGTCCCCTGAGCATAGCTCCTAAGCCCAGGCTAATCCCTACCCCACAGTCCATTTTCCGTGACAGCATTCTTGCTTCCTGCCGAATGACATCAAGACAATGCAGCCACACCCCTTGCCGAGTTGGATGAGGAAGCCAATGGACTCTTCTCATAGGTTGGCATGAGTCTTCTACAGCAGGCTTTCTGGACCCAGGGCCCTTGTCAGAGGTATGATTCAAATGGACTGAATTTAAGGTGTGGGAATGTCCCTTTGCAATGCGTCAGCCGTGAGCTCTGTTTGTCCTTTGGTCACTGCCACACAAACACTCTTGTGAGCTATTGCCCTCCGTCCCTCATCACAGAATATCCAGAGGCTTTCCTTGGAGGGGGTGCAAGGCATAGCTCTGTAAAGCCGTAATATTGGTATTTGTGAAGCATTTAGCAAGCACAGAGGCTGCGTACATCCTCATTCACTTGCCTTTCATAGAAGAGCTAATCTTGGTAGTTTTCAAATTATGACAAAAAAAAAAAAACTCACAATATGAACCTTCCCGTATTAGTCACGTCTAAGTGCATACTTTGGTGGTATTAAGAGCAAGCGTATTGTCATGTGACTGCCACCTCCTTCATCTGCAGAATGCTTGTCCTTTGGGGAAGTTGAAACTCAGTACCCACAGAACAGTAGCCCTGCCCCCTCCCAATGCCCAAAGATTCTGACAGCTGTCACTGTACCTTAATCTCTATCTTGGTGACTACCTTTGACACTCCTGTAAACATGACTGTAAAACGCTTGCCTCTTTGTGCCTGACTTCATCCACTTAGCACAGTGTCTCCAAGCCCTCCCCACATCAGGCTTCCTTCCCCCAGGCTAGATAATGCCCCGTTCCTGCACGCACCCTATTGTGTGGATGAATTCCTCTGTTGGTGGACACTTAGGTTGTCCTAAGCATCTGTTCTTTACGGAGGATACTGCTATAAACACAAAAGCCTCTTTGATGGCTCTCTTTTCCACTTTTATGTGTGCATGTGTACATGTGTGTATGTGTGCATGTGTGCATTTATGCATGTGTGCATGTGTGCATGTGTGCATTTATGCATGTGTGTATGTGTGCATGTGTGTATGTGTGCATGTGTGCATGTGTATATGTATACATGTGTTTCTACATTCGTGTATCTGGGTGGTTATGGGATATGTACCTAGTGCATGTAGAAGCTGTTGTCAAGGACACTTCATTCATTGAGGCAGGTTTGTCAGTCAAACCCAAGGCTCACTGATGAAATTAGAAATTAGTCTTCTGGTCAGCTTGCTCTGGGCCTCTGTCCTTGCCTCCCAGGGATGAAACAGCAGGTCAATTACCACAGCCAGCAGACATTTCCATGGGTTCTGGGGATACGAACTCTGGTTCTCACTCTTTCACTTTAACCATTGAATGAGCTCCTCAGCCCTAAATTTCTGCTTTTAATTCCCTGGGGACATATACTCAGAAGTAAATTTGTTAGGTCAGATGGTAGCTACACTTTTGTATTTGTGTATTTATGTGTATGTACGTGCATGTGCTTGTTTTGTGTATATAGATACATGTGTACGTGTGTTTGTGCATATGTGTGTATGTGGAAGCCAGAGGTGATTCATTACTTAGGCACTGTCCATCTTGCTTTTTCGCCCCTTGTCCTTTTCTTTTTTCTGCAAGTGTATGTACAAATGTGTTTGCATGTATGTGATCGTGTGTGTACACATGTGCATGTGTGTGCACTTGAATATAAAGGTCTGACATGGATGTCGTGTGTCTTCTTCAATTACTCTGTACTTTATATATTGAGGCAATGCCTCTTGCTGAACATGGGCTTGCCAATTCTGGATGGCCTAGTGAGCCAGTTTGCCTCCTGTAAACATGACTGTAAAACGCTTGCCTCTTTGTCTCTGCCTCCTGCATGCTGGGACTACAGGTGGTCACCACACCAGGTTGGCATTTGCATGACTATCTGGGATCTGAACCCCTGATACATGCAAATCAAGTGGAAACATGAAAACATCACCTTCTTCGTCTTGGTTATGTAGTCACCACTGGGGAATATTAAAGTCATGCTCCCTTGACTCCCAAAGAAGCATCATGTCTGTGACTTTACCTCTGCCACAGATGCACACTTAGATCCGGTGATGAAGAATTGTGTGGAAAGCCCAGCCTGTGGGAGGCCTACGGGATAATTGCCTCCTGATTACCAAGTGTCTAGGTCATGGAAATTAAAACCGTTATGGACCAACCAGAAGAGTCTGAAGGTATGAGATGACAAGAGGGAAGGAGCCACCCTGGATTGGCACATCTGCTGTTAAAGGCTTCACCTAAGCAGCTGGGTGGCATTTGGAGGTTAAATGGTCATGGGCACCAATGCTAATTTCTTCATTTTTTGACAGATGTGTCTTGGTTGTGACAGAGGGTTCCTTAGAAGCTACATACTCCAGTATTTGAAAGTGATAGTGTTTTAATTTGCATTCTACTGCTGTGACAAAAACCATGACCAAAAGTATCTTGAAGAAGAAAGGATTTATTTCTTCTTGTGGCTTACAGTCCATTGAGAAGGGATCGAGGCAGAGACTATGGGGGGGGGGGGTGCTGCTTACTGGCTTGCACCTATGGCTTGCCCAGCTTGCTTTTCTCTATAGCTCAGAACCACCTGCCCAGAGGTGGCAATGCCCAAAGTGGTCTGGACCCTCTTACGTCAATCATTAATCAAGAAAATGGTGCACAGGCTTGCCCATGGGCCGATCTGATGGAGACATTTTCTCAGTTAAGGTTCCCTCTTCCCTGATGGCCTTAACTCATATGGCCTTGACAGAAAGCTCCAGCATGGGTGGAATAACATGTGGGCCACTTACCTTTCTCTTTTTTAAAGTTCATTGTGTTAGCCTTGCAACTTTCCTGTTCTTGAAATGACTGACAGATTAACATCTTCTAAAAACATATGCATTGATGTGCCACTTCAGAATCGGTGTCCCAAACTCATAGTAAGAGAATGGATCATATGAAACTGTATCCCCCAGAGCATAGGAGGATCCAGGGTACTCACAGTGGCATTAAAAAGAAGGTGTGCTTTGCCCTAGTGCCAAGGGTTAGAGGGACTTGTAATAACAGACATCAGTTCTCTTCTGTCTTGAATGTATTTGAACAGAAAGGGCTCGCTAAAAATCTAGACATTATGATCTAAGAGTGTGGGCCTGGAGAAGCTGGCCTTCTCCCGCCTGCAGGCTCTGAACATGCCGGTGATGTCATAGACCAAAGATATGGTGTGCACAGCCTACACTGTTCTGGGTGTTTACCTAGACTATATCAGGAGCCTTTAAATATAGAGTGAGGGTTCCTTCCTGCCAAGGACACCAAGATGACAGTCCAGGCTGTCCGTGTGTTTGAGAGGAAAGACAGTGTCAGGAAGAAGAGGGGTAGAGCGTCACAGAGACTTTCTGAGCAAGGCAAAGGAAACCACCCTGATGGAACAGACAGCACTGACTTGAGACTAGCAGTCAATATATTGACCACAGCACCAAGTCTAGGAAGCTTGGCTCAGTCAATTTGTCTAACTCATTTTCCAACGGGGAGGGGAAGCCTGGGGTGAGCGTGATACGATTCTTTTAATTAGACACATGTGGTTTGGATTCAAAATTAGTCTTCTGGTGGTTGTGTAAAGATAAAATGTATCAACCAACACATGGAAAAATTCTAGCACAGTGCTGGGGACAAGAAATATCAGACACCCAGGCACAGAACAAAAGTTGGAACAAGAACTAGGTTAAGAGAGGCAGCTTCCTTAGCCTAAAGACCTTAGCCTATTGTCAAATGCCCAGAGCCTAGAGGCACTGCGTGGGGTCACCTTTGTCTCCATCTCTCTGCCGTGACCTTTTTATTTTATTTGCAATGGTGTTCCTCCCTCCAAGGAATTCCAAGGTTCTTAACAAACTTTAAATTACCCAAGGGAGACACATCCTCCCAGGCAAGAAAGCAAAATAAAGTGCCTCTACCGAAATAAACTCCCTCTACCTCCAAGTCTGTCTCCCTCTGCGACACCCCCTCACCTAAAATAACTCAAACTCGACCTGTAGCCAGCCAGGACTGCGCTCCTGTGCACACGAATAAAGGGGTTTCATGGGAAACTCCAGAAAAGGATTTGGAAAAGGCTAATGCGTCTGTTTTTTAGTTACTGCCCCGTGCAATACTTAGAATTCAAGTCCCTCTGGCTCACAGAGGAGCGGATTTTCCTTCTGGGATACTGGATCTCCCTGACTCTGGATCTGCTATGATCACAGTGTTATCTGTGGTTTGTTGGTCTCCCAGGAGACACGGCTCCTCCTTTGAGGACAAGTCTCCCAAAGGGAAACCTGGCTCAGCTGAGATCGATAAGGCAGAGGTGTGGCTAGGACCCTCGAGCTGGGATCCTAAGATCTGCATGTTTGAAGTTCAGTGAAGACAGGAACTCCTCTGTTAGCTGTGATGGGAGTCCAAGAACTCTGTGAGTTTGTAATGCACTAGCCAGTAAG